>NC_059085.1:153397-200639 GCF_020497125.1 Mauremys mutica | reverse complement strand
GTCTCGTATAAATTTATGCTCCCAATCTTAAGGTTACGTATGACAGGTGGGGAAACCAAGGCAGAGAAAGGTGAAGTGACTTGTCTGAAGTCACAAGGTAGATCAACGGTGAAACTGGGAATAGGACCCAAGAGGCCTGACTCCTAGCGCTGTGCTACATCTTTCCTCTTTGACTATGTCCAGCATCAGGTGTCAGGAAATGGGAGAAAACACCATACACAGCTGAAGCTCTGGAGGGGATGAATGTAGATACGTGTAAGGGTCCGGTGTGGGGGCTCGGCCCTCTCAGGCGCGGCTGGGAGCCAGGCCGCCTCACTACAGGGGGCAACAAGCGACAGGTTAGGGCTCGGACCCTCAGGCAGAGGCTGAGTAAACAGTTCAGCAAGCCCAGGCCCTCGGTCAGGGCTGAGCAAACAAGCAACAGTTCAGGGGCTCGGACCCTCAGGCAGGGGCTGAGCAAACAAGCAACAGTTCAGGGGCTCGGACCCTCAGGCAGGGGCTGAGCAAACAAACAGTACAGGACATAGGCCCAGGCCCTTGAGCAGGGCGGGGCAGCAAGCAGTTCAGGGCTCAGGCCCTTAGGCAGGGGCTGAGCAACAAACAGTCTATAAGCCCAGGCCCTGGGTCAGGGTGGGGCAATCAGCAGTTTAAAGCTCAGCTCCTTCAGCAGGGGCTGAGCAAACGAATAGCAGTTCAGGGACTCGAACCCTCGGGCAGGGGGTGAGCAGACACCGAGGTAAGTCCAGGCTCCTACGCCTGAGCGTCGGGATGAGGGGGAGACTGCCACCCGTGAGTGGGGTGGCAGGGGGGACACAGGCCCACCCACTCCACTGCGTCCCAGCCCGGGGCCCTAACAGCGGCAGTCAGTCTGCTGCTGTGTCAGTGGAGATCCTGGCCGCAACACACTGACATTGGCTCGGGGTCTGCTACAGCCAGACTGGGGTCAGCTACCCCCGGGCCACTTCCAATCTCCCCCTCCGTTGGTACCTGGATATCCCCAGCGTCTTCCGCCGTGTCCCACACCATGGGCTCCTCAGGGTACTGAGCACTGGGTAAGCGGGGCTGTTCCTCAGGATACCGGGCTCGGGGAAGGCTCGGCCAGTCCTCCTCAAGGTAGCGGGCTCGGGGAAGGCTCGGCCCAGCGGGAGCTCGGGCACCAGCGTCTGTCCTCTCCAGCGGCCAGTGGTCAACTGAGCGCTGGGGCCGGGCCTTTATACTTCCTGTCATCTATCTGCCGCCCTGACCGGGAAAACCAAGAGGTGTGCTGCTTGCCAGGGGCTAGGATTCACGATGATGAGTCTCGGCAGTCTCTCCGTCACAAGCCCTCAGATCGCTACCCCTTCCTGCTTCTCCACGTGGGCACCAATGATACTGCCAAGAATGACCTTGAGCGTATCACTGCAGACTACGTGGCTCTGGGAAGAAGGATAAAGGAGTTTGAGGCACAAGTGGTGTTCTCCTCTATCCTCCCTGTGGCAGGAAAAGGCCAGGGTAGAGACCGTCGAATCGTGGAAATCAACGAATGGCTACGCAGATGGTGTCGGAGAGAAGGGTTTGGATTCTTTGACAATGGGATGGTCTTCCAAGAAGAAGGATTGCTTGGTAGAGACAGGCTCCACCTCACGAAGAGAGGGAAGAGCATCTTTGAAAGCAGGCTGGCTAACCTAGTGAGGAGGGCTTTAAACTAGGTTCACCGGGGGAAGGAGACCAAAGCCCCGAGGTAAGTGGGGAAGTGGGATACCGGGAGGAAGCACAAGCAGGAGACTGCAAGAGGGGAGGACTCCTGTCTCAGACCGAGAAACGGGACAATCAGCGAGTTATCTTAAGTGCCTATACACAAATGCAAGAAGCCTGGGGAACAAGCAGGGAGAACTAGAAGTCCTGGCACAGTCAAGGAATTATGATGTAATTGGAATAACAGAGACTTGGTGGGATAACTCACATGATTGGAGTACTGTCATGGATGGATATAAACTGTTCAGGAAGGACAGGCAGGGCAGAAAAGGTGGGGGAGTTGCGTTGTATGTAAGAGAGCAGTATGACTGCTCAGAGCTCCAGTATGAAACTGCAGAAAAACCTGAGAGTCTCTGGATTAAATTTAGAAGTCTGAACAACAAGGGTGATGTCGTGGTGGGAGTCTGCTACAGACCACCAGACCAGGGGGATGAGGTGGACGAGGCTTTCTTCCAGCAACTAACAGAAGTTGCTAGATCACAGGCCCTGGTTCTCATGGGTGACTTTAATCACCCTGATATCTGCTGGGAGAGCAATACAGCAGTGCACAGACAATCAAGGAAGTTTCTGGAAAGTGTAGGGGACAATTTCCTGGTACAAGTGCTGGAGGAACCAACTAGGGGAAAAGCTCTTCTTGTCCTGCTGCTCACAAACAGGGAAGAAATAGTAGAGGAAGCAATAGTGGATGGGAACCTGGGAGGCAGTGACCATGAGATGGTCGAGTTCAGGATCCTGACACAAGGAAGAAAGGAAAGCAGTAGAACAGAGACCCTGGACTTCAGAAAAGCAGACTTCGACTCCCTCAGGGAACTGATGGGCAAGGTCCCCTGGGAGAATAACATGACGGGGAAAGGAGTCGAGGGAAGCTGGCTGTATTTTAAAGAAACCTTATTGAGGTTGCAGGAACAAACCATCCCGATGTGTAGAAAGAATAGTAAATATGGCAGGCGGCCAGCTTGGCTTAACAGTGAAATCCTTGCTCGTCTTAAACACAAAAAAACAGCTTACAAGAAGTGGAAGACTGGACAAATAACCAGGGAGGAGTATAAAAGTATTGCTCAGGCATGCAGGAGTGAAATTAGGAAGGCCAAATCACACTTGGAGTTGCAGCTAGCTGGAGATGTTGGGAGTAACAAGAAGGGTTTCTTTAGGTATGTTAGCAACAAGAAGAAAGTCAAGGAAAGTGTGGGCCCCTTGCTGAATGAGGGAGGGAACCTAGTGACAGAGGATGTGGAGAAAGCTAGTGTACTCAATGCTTTTTTTGCCTCTGTCTTCACAGACAAGGTCAGCTCCCAGACAGCTGCACTCTGCAGCACGGTATGGGGAGGAGGTGACCAGCTCTCTGTGGGGAAAGAAGTAGTTCGGGACTATTTAGAAAAGCTGGACGAGCACAAGTCCATGGGGCCGGATGCGCTGCATCCGAGGGTGCTAAAGGAGTTGGCCGATGAGATTGCAGAGCCATTGGCCATTATCTTTGAAAAATCATGGCGATCGGGGGAGGTCCCGGATGACTGGAAAAAAGCTAATGTAGTGCCCATCTTTAAAAAAGGGAAGAAGGAAGATCCAGGGAACTACAGGCCAGTCAGTCTCACCTCAGTCCTTGGAAAAATCATGGAACAGGTCCTCAAGGAATCAATTCTGAACCACTTAAAGGAGGGGAAAGTGATCAGGAACAGTCAGCATGGATTCACCAAGGGCAAGTCATGCCTGACTAACCTAATTGCCTTCTATGATGAGATAACCGGCTCTGTGGACGAGGGGAAAGCAGTGGATGTGCTATTTCTGGACTTTAGCAAAGCTTTTTATACGGTCTCCCACAGTATTCTTGCCAGCAAGTTAAAGAAGTCTGGGCTGGATGAATGGACGGTAAGGTGGATAGAAAACTGGCTAGATGGTCGGGCTCAACGGGTAGTGATCAATGGTTCCATGTCTAGTTGGCAGCCGGTATCAAGTGGAGTGCCCCAAGGGTCGGTGCTGGGGCCGGTTTTGTTCAATATCTTCATTAACGATCTGGAGGATGGTGTGGACTGCACCCTTAGCAAGTTTGCAGATGACACTAAACTGGGAGGAGTGGTTGATACGCTGGAGGGTAGGGATAGGATACAGAGGGACCTAGAAAAATTAGAGGATTGGGCCAAAAGAAATATGATGAGGTTCAACAAGGACAAGTGCAGAGTCCTGCATTTAAGACGGAAGAATCCCATGCACTGCTATAGACTAGGGACCGAATGGCTGGGCAGCAGTTCTGCAGAAAGGGACCTAGGGGTTACGGTGGACGAAAAGCTGAATATGAGTCAACAGTGTGCCCTTGTTGCCAAGAAGGCTAATGGCATTTTGGGTTGTATAAGTAGGGGCATTTCCAGCAGATCGAGGGATGTGATCATTCCCCTCTATTCAGCACTGGTGAGGCCTCATTTGGAGTACCGTGTCCAGTTTTGGGCCCCACACTACAAGAAGGATGTGGATAAATTGGAGAGAGTCCAGCAGAGGGCAACAAAAATGATTAGGGGGCTGGAGCACATGACTTACGAGGAGAGGCTGAGGGAACTGAGATTGTTTAGCCTGCAGAAGAGAAGAATGAGGGGGGATTTGATAGCTGCTTTCAACTACCTGAAAGGGGGTTCCAGAGAGGATGGATCTAGACTGTTCTCAGTGGTAGAAGATGACAGAACAAGGAGTAATGGTCTCAAGTTGCAGAGGGGGAGGTTTAGATTGGACATTAGGAAAAACTTTTTCACTAGTAGGGTGGTGAAGCACTGGAATGGGTTACCTAGGGAGGTGGTGGAATCTCCTTCCTTAGAGGTTTTTAAGGTTAGGCTTGACAAAGCCCTGGCTGGGATAATTTAATTGGGGTTGGTCCTGCTTTGAGCAGGGGGTTGGACTAGATGACCTCCTGAAGGCCCTTCCAACCCTGAGATTCTATGATTCTGTCCCGCCCCTTGACTTCCAGGGGGCGGGGACAGGCAGCGGTGGCCCCGCCCACTTCAGCGGCTTTTCCGGCTTGGCCCTCTCAGGCGCGGCTGGGAGCCAGGCTGCCTCACTACAATACAACACCTGGAAGTGACCAGGAGGACAAGGCAACAGTATCATGGTCAAGATTTTGGTCTTCTTATGTCTTTCACCTGACAACAGCACCTCCAGCGGCAGAGCGTCCTCTAGCACCATACGGGGGCATGGACACCAGTACTGATTCTGGGGAGAGCGTGCCATCCACTCAGTCACCATCACTGCACCCTGCAGCACATCACCTCCGGCCAGGGCACTGAGCTCAGCACTGACTCACTGGGGAAAGCAGCTCCCATCCTGCTCACTGCAGCACAGCGCCCCCTAGTGCTGCCATGGGGCACTGGGGACTGCATAGAAATAAAGGGGAAAGTGCCACCTACTGAGTTGCCATCACTGCACCCTGCAGCACAGCGCCCCCTAGTGCCGCACTTGGTTGTCAGTTCAATGTTGACTCTACTAGGGGCACTTTGCACCCAGCCACACCACTGCTCTGGCTTCTCGTTTATCATGCCAGACTCACCTTACAGCGAGAGGCTCCCTATGCCCTTGTGGAAGTCCCAGCTCCCATGCGAGGGGCTCTGTGCCTGAGTCTGATCCCACTTCCATCGGGTTTACACCTGGCTGGCGATGCCAGAGGCAAGAGCAGACTCGGGCATACAGGACACGAATGCCCAGCACTGAACAAATCCACAGTAAATGACAATCATCAAGATTAATAATGGCTCCTTAAATCTCCCCTCCTGCTCAGAGATGGATGAGAGAACCGGGGGGTGGGGGGGGAGGTTGCAGTCCCTTTCCCCAGGAGCTGTCGGGAAGGTTATCACAGATGCCACTTACACATTTTAATAGCTGGTGCCTGTAAATTAGCAAGCAGGCCTGCCGAACGGATAACCTTGCTGCTCGGTACATTCTAGCCATTTCTCTTCCTCCATCAAGCATTCATTTAAGAAACATTTCACTAAATAACCAGCTGACATAAATGGTGCAGGGAGATTTATGCCTCTGGCGCCTTGCTGGCTCTTGTGCCAGGAGGTGGCACAGGTGACTTTAAAATGACGCAGACAGTGGCCTCTTGGCAATTTGGGGTTCACTTGGAACCTCCATGGGGGGTGGGAGGGGTCCTGTCACTGTGCTACATTCTCATGCTTCAGGGCAGCAGGGGACCAGGTGCTGGAGTCAGTTAGAAATGTCACCCTGGATGGTATAATATCGTGTAATGCCTTCTCCATCGCCCATCCTCAGGAAGGGTTGACCCCAAGGGCCCTAGCAGCAAAGTACACATACTGCTACCGTTCCAACTGAGGGAGTAATTCCATTAGCTGGTGGCAGTAGGAGGTTATTTTCTATGTGGGCTGACCCACCAGGTGGGGTGGGGGAAAATAACACACCCTTTATAAGTGTGTTACCATTACACAGTGTACTACAATATTGGGGTGGGGGAGATGGATATTGTGCACCTTATCTGTGGTTCTACTCCTGGTGTGCCCTGAGGACAGCAGCCCTGGCATGGAGCACCTTATGGCAAATGCACCTGTGCCATCAGCCTCCTAATCTGGAGGGGATCAGCTCTCTGGAGGACATCGCTCTCTATGCAAAGCACTGGCTGGACTGATGCCCCCAACCCCCTAACAGAGGGTTCTGCAGAGCTGTCCAGGTGCCAATGGGCTTTGCACAGACAGCACATCCCTGCTGAGTGAGCCTTTGGCACTCTGCTGAGCACGCGACTCAGTGAGCTTCTTCCAGCCAGGCGTTCTGGTTCATCAACCAAGTCACTGGCCAAAAGCACTTGACGACCACGGGACGTGGCCTTCCTGTACTCTGCCATTGGCTGTGTCTGGCAGCGGGGTGTGTGTGAGCGAGTGAGTGAGTGAAGGTTCTGTCATTTGCAGATGACCCGGCTGCCTCGGGCCCTGGGGCAGGACAAAGACAGCAAGGCTGGCGCTGCTCTCCCTAACGGACCCACTGCCTCCTCACCTCTCTGAGCCCATGGGTGGGTCAGAATGGCCAGGAGGGCAGAATACAACATTCTCCGAAATCCCTGCCTGCCAGGAAAGCCTGCAAGAGACTGGGAGCCTGATCCAGGGAAGTGCTGAGCGCTAGGGGCAGTGAGAGCACAACCTGTCCTGCCCCATATGCACACATCTCCTTGCCCCTTACCTCCCCGAAGTGGGCACCCCTGTGCCCGGGGCACTCCAAACTGTTGTTGGCCTTTGTGCCTCTAAAGGAAGGGTGAAGTATGGGCACTGGGTGTGCAGCTGGAGGAACAAAGCTGAGCTCTCAGGGGCTCCCCCTACTGCGTCCCCCTGCAACCACAGTGTGTGCTGCCCATCAGACCCTGGCCTGCCCAGCCCCCGATGGGTGGCGTGCAGCCAGTCATGAGCAGGGGACGGTGTCAGGAACACTGGGGTGCCCAGTGTGCCAGGCGAAGCCATTGCTCCACCTTCTTCCTGCTCCCCATGAGACCAGTTGCACCCTGGGGGCATAGAGAGGGAGCAGTCTGGGCTGCACAAAGCCTTTGGCCCTTGTGTGGGACATACAAGGATGAGGACTGGTGCCTTGGCCACCCCAGCTGGGTACCCGGGGAGCTGCACCTGCCTGGCCCACAAGCTGAAGAATGCTCTTGCTCAACAGGACTAGATTCCACAGATCTCAAATCACCTCTGCTTTCAGGCACCCCCTCACACAGCCCCACTGCACACCAGGGCAGGGCAGCAGGCTGAGGGGGTTGGAACCAGCTGAAACTACCACACAGAGCAATTGTAAGTGGTGCTGGATTTGCTCTTTCTTGGAGGGCTCAGGAAAAGCTACAGGAACATTTTGACCCAGATCCACAAATGAACTTAGGTGCCAAACCCCAGTTTTGGGCACCATTGTGAGCCACAAAACCCCTGCTCAGCTGCTGCTTAACCTTGCAGATGCCAAACTTTACTCAGCACCTACATTTTTGCTGTAAAAGTTCCCTAGGTGCTTAAGTTTCTGCCATTGGCCATTTGGGGATTGGGGGTTATCAGGAGAATTTCAGTTCTTGGTGGGTACTCGGGTACCTGTAGGGGAACTGTGAGTAATTTCTACTAGAATCTGGCCAGGCCAACAGCATTAACACCCCTGCTCTTATAAAAAAATATCCTGGGATTGTTAATGGCCATGATGGTCAGAGCCTTGGTTTATATCTCCTCCGAAAGCCGAGTCCCTCTAGAGCCACGCCAGAGTCCTTGGGTCCAGGCTGCAGATGGCAGGACATGGCTTTATTAACCCAGGAACATTTTTGAGAGATCAACATTTTCAGGATTCAGGATGAAAAGTCAAAATCTCAAATTTTCATCAGCTGAAAATTCCCCTCCCCCAAAACTGGCTAGAGTCAATCTAAATGTCTCGTTTCAGTGTGGACCCTCTGTTTACTACGATTAGCTCACGTTGCAAACTGAAACACCACTTCCAACCAGAAAATTGGAATCCTTCCTTTAGAAAATGTCAAAACCAAATGCTCTGGCCAATTTTTTCCCCCCAAAATATGTTTGAGTAAAAAAAAAAAAGGTGTAAAACCGACCATTTTCCATAAATGGTTTAGACGAATCTGCATTTTCCAATGAAAAACTGTTCCACACTGGAAAATTCGCAACCGGCTGTTCAGTCCAGACTCAAAGGACAGCGCCCCCTACTGAGTCACCCACATCACTCCCCACAGCCCAGGCTCCTTTGCACCACACTGCAGCGTTGGGCTCAGCACTGACTCGAGGAGCAGAGCGCCCCCTGCTGAGTCACCCCACCCACGGCAGCACCAGAGGGATTCACAGGGTCAGATGCATCCAGAGCTTATGAAACCAAGGCCACAGTCGCTCCTGTGCATGAGAAACCACATGTGGCTCCACAGCCTGGGCCCGCGTCGTGGTGGCTCCACTCCCAGCCATGTCACTGCACATTGCTACAGAGGCCCGAAGAGCAAGACCTGCCCGAGGGAGTGCTGCAGGGAGGGGGTGGGCAGGGAGAGGCCTCCATGTGTCCCGATCTCCAGGCAGCAGGCGCTGCTCTAAGCAGCTGAGTCTGGATGATGAATAGAGCTGCCATTGTGCCCACACCACTCCCTGCAGCCCTGAGCCGGTTTGGCACCATGCTGGGAACGGAACTCAGCATGGAGTCTGAGGGAGAGCGCCTCCTGCTGAAGGATCCACCCCACTTTCTACAGAATCCAGGTTTTCCTTAGAGACTCCCATCCAAGGGCAAGACCAGACCGAGCCCTGCTTAGCCTGGGAGATCTGACTTGACAAAGCACCAGCCTGAGGGGTTAGCGCCATAAGTGTGACCTCCAGGGAGAGGGAAGTACTTTGTGACAGCATCTCCAATAAGGCTTTATGGAAATAGGCTTAGAATGTGTTTTATGCTACATATGCCATGTAACATATCTCTGTAAAGGTTATGATCTACTGAATGTATTAATCCTATTTGTATGCAGGTATCATTTTTGTATTCAAAGTTATGAATGTTGGCTGTGTACTGGCTTGGTTTCTAAATAACCTCAGTAGCGCATTTGGTCAGTTCCTGGAGAAAGGAATGTTGAAATTAAGTACCTAATCAAGAAACACTTAAAGGACAATGGATCTTGGAATGCACCAATCCACATAAGAAGTCTACTTGAGGACATTCAAGGTAGCATGTAAACAATGGATGCTACCTGTAAAAACTGAGTCGTGCATGGACATGTGACTTGCCCAGGTGACTCCTAAACTCCATATTGGAGCTGGACTTTGCATAGGGGTGAGGAGGTGGTTTCCACCCACAAGAGAAAGTCTATTTAAACCACTGGGAGACCCCTCCATTTGGTCTTCAGCTGGCTAAAGAGAGGAGCCATCATGAAGAATCTCCTAGCTACCACCTGAGCTGTACCAGGGGAAAGAATTGTTCCCAGGCCTGGAAGGTCTCCAGTCTGAGGAAAAAACTTACTAAAGCATCTCTGAGGGTGAGATTATCTGTATTCAGTTTGATTAGACATAGATTTGTGCATTTTATTTTATTTTGCTTGGTGACTTACTTTGTTCTGTCTGTTACTACTTGGAACCACTTAAATTCTACTTTCTGTATTTAATAAAATCGCTTTATACTTATTAATTGATCCAGAGTATGTATTAATACCTGGGAGAGCAAACACTTGTGCATCTCTCTCTATCAGTGTTATAGAGGGCGAACAATTTATGAGTTT
Source organism: Mauremys mutica (assembly GCF_020497125.1). Taxonomy (NCBI): domain Eukaryota; kingdom Metazoa; phylum Chordata; order Testudines; family Geoemydidae; genus Mauremys; species Mauremys mutica. The sequence continues at coordinate 190,705 of NC_059085.1, read as the reverse complement.
ACCCTGCATAAGCTTTATACAGGATAAAATGGATTTATTTGGGTTTAGACCCCATTGGGAGTTGGACATCTGAGTGTTAAAGGCCTTGTCTACACTACAAGACTATTTCGAATCTACTTAAGTCGAATTTGTTGATTCGACCTTATGAAGTCGAATTTGTGTATCCACAGTAAATACACTAATTCGAATTTCTGAGTCCACAGTAATGGGGCTGGCGTCGACTTTGGAAGCGGTGCACTGTGGGAAGCTATCCCACAGTTCCCGCAGTCCCCGCTGCCCATTGGAATGCTGGGTAGAGCTCCTAATGCCTCCTGGGGGAAAAATGTGTCGAGGGTGCTTTTGGGTAACTGTTGTCATTGAACCGTCAATCACGCCCTCCCTCCCTGAAAGCTCCGGCGGGAAATCTGTTCGCGCCCTTCTCTTGTCAGTTACAGCGCGTACGCCACAGCACTGCGAGCATGGAGCCCGCTGCGATCATCGCTGCACTTATGGCCGTTGTCAACTCCTCGCTCCTTATCGTCCACCTCTTCCACAGTCAGCTGCTGAGAAATCGGGCGAGGAGGCTCCGGCAGCGCGGTGAGGACAGGAATTCACAGAGTGGCGCAGACCTCTCACAAAGCAGGGTACGCCGCGCCGTGGAGATCATGGTGGCAATGGGTCAAGTTCATGGTGTGGAACGGCAATTCTGGGCCCGGGAAACAAGCACGGACTGGTGGGACCGCATAGTGCTGCAGGTCTGGGATGAATCACAGTGGCTGCGAAACTTCAGGATGCGTAAGGGCACTTTCCTTGAACTCTGTGACTTGCTGTCCCCTGCCCTGAAGCGCCAGGACACCCGGATGCGAGCAGCCCTGAGTGTGCAGAAGCGAGTGGCCATAGCCCTCTGGAAATTTGCAACGCCAGACAGCTACCGGTCAGTAGCGAACCACTTTGGCGTGGGCAAATCTACCGTGGGGGTTGCTGTGATTCAAGTAGCCCACGCAATCGTTGAGCAACTTCTCTCAAAGGTAGTGACTCTCGGAAACGTCCAGGACATCATAGATGGCTTCGCCGCGATGGGATTCCCAAACTGCGGTGGGGCTATAGATGGGACTCACATCCCTATCCTGGCACCAGCCCACCAGGCCAGCAAGTACATTAACCGAAAGGGCTACTTTTCAATGGCGCTGCAAGCACTGGTAGACCATAGGGGACGTTTTACCAACATCTTCGTTGGGTGGGTGGGCAAGGTTCATGACGCGCGTGTGTTCAGGAACTCTGGTCTGTTTAAACGCCTCCAGGCAGGTACTTTCTTCCCGGACCACAAAATAACGGTTGGGGATGTGCAGATGCCTACAGTGATCCTCGGGGACCCAGCCTACCCACTAATGCCCTGGCTCATGAAGCCCTATACAGGTGCCTTGGACAGAGAGAAGGAACTCTTCAACTACCGGCTGAGCAAGTGCAGAATGGTGGTGGAGTGTGCTTTCAGACGTCTCAAGGGGAGATGGCGGAGCTTACTGACTCGCTCGGACATCAGCGAAAAGAATATCCCCGTAGTTATTGCTGCTTGCTGTGTGCTACACAATCTCTGTGAGAGCAAGGGCAAGACCTTTTTGTCCGGATGGGAGGTTGAGGCAAATCGCCTGGCTGCAGTTTACGCTCAGCCAGACACCCGTGCCGAGAGAATATCCCAGCGGGAAGCGCTGTGTATCCGGGAGGCTTTGAAAGCAAGTTTCCTCGGAGAGCAGGGTAACCTATGACTCTCCACTTGCTTTCAAGAGAAACTGACCCTGGGCCTGTGTCTGTATGTGTCGATTTCGATCTGCGGTTACATACCCCGTTCTCCAAGTTTCCCCCACTTCCAAAGCACGTTTTAAAGCAAATTAATTGTAACACTCATTATTAATAAATCTTTGTTTTACTTTGCATTTCTGTTCAGGTGTTGAAACATGGACGCATACTGTGCTGGGCACGGTGTGCACTGATGTACAGACTGCTTGTTCCATAGAGGAATGACATCCTCCTGCTCCTACATAGGTCTCTGGGGTGGGGGACGGTTGCAAGTGGTTGTGCATGAAGGGGAGGGTTTGCAGGAAGGGGTGGGTTTGCAGGAAGGGGCGAGTGGTGCCTTCTTTGGACAGGGGTTTGGATGACGGCAGTGGGCTGCGGGTTTGGGCGTAGGAAGGGGTGAGGGGTGTGGGGGAAGGGTATCTGTCCGTGGATGAGGGCTCTTGTTGGGGCTCAGGGCAGCGGAGAGGCTCGTTGCTACGGTGGAAGTGCATGGTAAGGGCAGCGTGCCTTAACATTAAGGGGGTGGCAGGCACTAGGACCCTGGACAAGCATACACATCACAGAATGACCCGGGGCAGCATACACCACACAGAGTGACCCTGGTGCCTACTGACTGCAGTGTGTGTGTGCCCTGCAGTTGATCATGCCCCCAAGTCTGTACCCTGGTAATGTAGGCTATACCGTGCAATTATAAATCCCCTCCCCCCCATACACAAAAAAATCCTCTGACACGAAAGACGTGACCGAAACAGTGAATAACAGCAAACAGCTTTTAATAATCTAATACACAGTGGGGGGATGAAACTTGGATTTGGGACTGGGTGAGCCTGTAAGGGAAGCACTTCTACAAATTTATAGCGTGAGAGGTGTGTGGTACATTAGCGCTATGCAGTGGTGCAGTGACAGTTCTCACGGCCCCTACCGCCCCTCCGTCTTGTACTTTTGGGTGGGGGGGGGCAGGACTTCTTGGCGGGGGAGGGCGGTTGCAGATACACTGCAGGAGGGCTCTGTCCTCCTGCCTGCGGTCCTGCAGAACATCAACAAGGCGCCGGAGCGTGTCCGTTTGCTCCCTCATTAGCCCAAGCAGCATTTGAGTCGCCTGCTGGTCTTCCTGCCGCCACCTATCCTCCCGTTCGATGTGTGTGCGATGCTGTTGACATAGGGTCTCCCTCCACTGTCTCTGCTCTGCCACCTCGGCTCTGGAGCAGGCCATCAGTTCCGCGAACATCTCGTCCCTAGTCTTTTTCTTTCACCGCCTAATCTGCACCAGCCTCTGCGAGGGGGATGCCGGGGCAGTCCGGGAAAGAGCCGAAGCTGTGTGATGGGAAAAGTAAGTGATTTCCTTGAACAGATACATGTTTGCGAACAGTGAACACAGTCTAGTCAGTTTCTCTGAACAAGACCATACAGGGCAACAAGTCTCACGAGATCTCAGGACAAGTTCGAGATTTCGGAATACGCTCTCATTGGCTGCGGCATTGCACAGGAGAGCGGACAAGTGGGGAGAGACAGCTGAATCCGTCTAGCAGACAGTCCTGGTAAGCCTTACAGTACATTCTGCTTATCAGTTAATGGATAGCTGTGCCCTCCCGCTAAAGGCAATCTGGAAATCATATACTCTGACCCTTTTTCAGCCACTCCCGCCAGTGCACGGGAAAGATCAATGTATGCTTTTCCTATGTGGCCTACAACACATGGCTGTTAAGCGAGGGTCATTGTTATGCAAAGTAAAAGTCAACCATTCACAACAGTAACAATACACTAATTGCCCTAATTAGATGCAGCATTTCATGAACGAGATCACCCTGAGGCGGGTCCCTCAGAGTCACAAAGAGCGGATGCTAAGGGAAGCCCTGCAGAGACCAGGACCATATGCGGCCATGCTTGTGGAGGCGATGATTCCCATGTACATAAGGATGTCCTGGCGCGGAAGAGTGTGCTTCCACGGAGCACTATGGTGACCAGATAGCAAGTGTGAAAAATCAGGACAGGGGGTGGGGGGTAATAGGCATCTATATAAGAAAAAGCCTCAAATATCAGGACTGTCCCTATAAAATCAGGACATCTAGTCACCCTATGGAGCACCCAACAAGGCACCTCTCCCCAGGAACCTCCTGCGGAGGCTTTTCGAGGACCTCTATGAGACCTTTGTTGAATTGTCCCTGGAGGATTATTGTTCAATCCCTATATGTGTGGACCTACTTTTCATATAGTTTTTCATTGAAAATTTTATATATAGTATTTCTATTTTTTTATACCTGTTTTATAAAAAATAAATGTTTACATGTTTATAGCACTTACCGCCTGATCCTTCCCCTGATTCAGAGTCCGGGTTAACGGCCGGGGAGGGTTGGTAGGGGATCTCTGTGAGGGTGATGAAGAGATCCTGGCTGTCAGGGAAAGCGGTATTGTGTTCGCTGTCGCCTGCGCCGTCCTCCACAGACCCTTCCTCATCTTCCCCATCGGCGAACATCGAGGAGGAACTGTCCAGGTTCACTATGCCATCCACTGAGTCCACGGTCACTGGTGGGGCAGTGGTGGCAGACCCACCGAGAATGGCATGCAGTGCCTCGTAGAAGCGGCATGTCTGGGGAAGGGCTCCGGAGCGTCCGTTTGCCGCTCTGACTTTTTGGTAGCCTTGTCTCAGGTCCTTGATTTTCACGCGGCACTGCATTGCATCCCGGCTGTATCCTTTCTCTATCATTGCTTTGGAGACCTTCTCGAAGGTCTTCGCGTTCCGCTTGCTGGAGCGCAGCTCCGACAGCACAGACTCCTCGCCCCACACACCAATCAGATCCAGGACTTCCCGGTCTGTCCATGCTGGGGACCTCTTTCTATTCTTGGATTGGCCGGACTCCTCTGCTGGAGAGCTCTGCATCGTTGCAGGTGCTGCGGAGCTCGCCCCGATGTCCAGCCAGGACGTCAGATTCAAAGTGCCCAGACAGGAAAAGGAATTCAAATTTTCCCGGGTCATTTCCTGTGTGGCTGGTCAGAGAATCCAAGCTCGGACTGCTGTCCAGAGCGTCAACAGAGTGGTGCACTGTGGGATAGCTCCCGGAGCTACTAAGTTCGATTTGCATCCACACCTAGCCTAATTCGAGCTAGCCATGTCGAATTTAGCGTTACTCCACCTGCCGGGGTGGAGTATCGAATTCGAACTAAAGAGCCCTCTAGTTCGAATTAAATGGCTTCCTGGTGTGGACGGTTGAGCGGTTAGTTCGAATTAACGCTGCTAAATTCGATTTAAAGTCCTAGTATAGACCAGGCCAAAGACAGGAACACTTCTGTGAGCTGCTTTCAGGTAAACCTGCAGCTTTGGGGCAAGTAATCCAGACCCTGGGTCTGTGTTGGAGCAGATGGGTGTGTCTGGCTCAGCAAGACAGGATGCTGGGGTCCCGAGCTGGCAGGGAAAGCAGGGGACAGAAGTAATCTTGGCACATCAGTTCGCAGCTCCCAGGTGGTTTCTGTGATCTAACCCATCACAGACTTCATCAGAGTAGTCTCCCAGGAGTCCAAGACCTGACATCAAAATACATTCAGGGTGGGGGAGACTCACAACCAGCAGCCCCCCTCCGAGGGTTCTGCTTTTCCTTTGTCTTTCTGCTACAGAAGAAAAGGGTTAGTCTGCTGTGTACTCCAAAGGCGAGAATAAAGAGTCTGGAGCCATGGCTAACCCCTCCCTTTCTCCCCTACTCCACTGGAGAGAGGTTGAGGCTCTGGAACAAAAATCCCATAGATCAAAGTAAGTGTGCTCAGGAGAAAAGGGGAGGAAGACACGCTGTGCATGAGAAAGGCTTTCTGTTCTCGAATGCACAGCAACAAAGGGATTAAGGGGTTATGAAAAGCCTGCCAAGGGAGCTAGTGCACCTGTGGAGTGGGTGGGAAGGTCGGATTGCCTGGAGTGGTCCGGAGGAGAGGCACTCAGTGTTATTAGGCGTTGTCTGGTATCTCTGGGGACATGGCCTCCCTGATCTCTCTCTCTCTCACACACACACACACACACACACACACCCGCCTGGAAGCAGCACTAGCACTACGTGAAATGTTTTGATCAACATTTATTTTCTGTGAAAAACACAGATTTCGGTGGCACCAAAACATTCTGTCTGCTCATGCTGGTTTCACTGAATTCTTTTGGTCAAAAAGAAACTAAAAAAAATAAAAAATAAAACATCAATGTTTTGTTTTGGTAATTTGTAAATGAAACATTTTATTACTTTTTTGATTCAAAATAACTCTTCAGTTCAAAATTCCCTTTAATTTTCATTTTTAAAGTTAAAAATGCTCCAAATCAAAATGAAAATTTCATTCCACTCTAAACAATGTTTCTTTGACTTTTCAATTCACCAGAAATTTCAAGTAAAAGCAGCAAAGAATCCTGTGGCACCTTATAGACTAACAGACGTTTTGCAGCATGAGCTTTTGTGGGTGAATGCCCACTTCGTCGGATGCAAGCAGGGGCGGCTCTAGAAATCAGGCTGCCCCAAGCAGCGCGGTGCGCTGCGCCGCCCTTCCCCGGTCCTGCGGCGGGTCCCCTCTTCCCGCGGCTCCGGTTAAGCTCCCGCAGGCATGACTGCGGCAGGTCAACCGGAGCCCGGGACGAGCGGACCTGCCGCAGGCATGACTGCGGCGGGTGCCGTGGTCCCGCGGCTCCGGTTGACCTGCCACAGGCATGCCTGCGGGAGCTCAACCGGAGCCGCGGGATGTGGGGCCCCGCCGCTGTCAGGCCGGCGGCAGGTCCGCTCGGCCCGGGCTCCGGTGGACCTGCCGCAGTCATGCCTGCGGGAGGTCCAGCCGAGCCGCGGGACGAGCGCCCCCTCCGCAGTCATGCCTGCGGCAGGTCCACTCGTCCCGGGGCTCCGGTGGACCTCCCGCAGGCATGACTGCGGCAGGTCCGCCGGCCCAGCCTCCCGCCCTCCCCGGCGGCAGGGGACACCCCCTACATTTTGCCGCCCTAGGCACCAGCTTGTTTTGCTGGTGCCTAGAGCCGCCCCTGGATGCAAGACTTCATTGCATCCGACGAAGTGGGCATTCACCCACAAAAGCTCATGCTGCAAAACGTCTGTTAGTCTATAAGGTGCCACAGGATTCTTTGCTGCTTTTACAGAACCAGACTAACACGGCTACCTCTCTGATACAGAAATTTCAAAGCAATTCATTTTTGGTTCAACCTGAATGAATTTTATTGTTTTGATTTTTCAAAAAGCCAGTGAGCCAACAAATCAAGGACTGGCCAAGTTTTACCCAGCATGCATCTGAGGCCTTGTCTACACACAAATGTTGTGCTACTTTAACCAAAGCACTATAGTTAAGCAGTACAACTCCCCTTGTGTGGATGCAGTTATTTCAGTATAAAGATGCCTTACACATAGCTAGTCTCATATGGGAAGGGAAATAAGCCAAGCTGCCTCCACGCTAGCAGTTGTACTGGTATAACCAGCTACGGGACATTTTTCTTACCCACATAAAAAACCTGTACATAGAGCAGGCCCAAGAAAGGCTGCAATGGAAGGAGATTGCATTGGACTGATCACTTGTTGGTGTAAATCCATGAGTTCCAATGGATTTGGTCCACTGTCCTGAGAAGGATTCAACCGTCTCACTCAAAGGCTCAAAAAGAAGGTTAAGGAGGTTGTGACGGGTTTGGTCACAGAGACCCCCTTGGGACTATCACTTGATGTGCTGAGATTACGTCTAAGCTCGTTTTCTCTGCCAGCTTGGGACTTCAGAACCCTGCCTTGTTCAGCCAGATATGCTAGCCTGCTGCAACACAGACCCAGGTCTGAACCACGTCTCCCAAAGCTGCAGGCTTTAACGGAAGACCACTTAGCAGGTACTCCTGTCTCCAGCACCCAGATACCCAGTTCCTAATGGGATCCAAACCCCAAATAAATCCATTTTACTCTGTATACAGTTTATACAGGGTAAACTCAAATTGTCCACCCTCTATAATACTGATAGAGAGATATGCCCAGCTGCCCCCTCCCACCCTCCAGGTATTACTTACTTTGGGTTAATAAATAAATAAAAGTGATTTTATTAAGTATAACAAATAGAATTTAAGTGGTTCCAAGTAATAACAGACAGAACAAAGTAAGTCACCAAGTAAAATAAAGCAAAACATGCAAGTCTCAGCCTAATACATCTAAAAAACTGATTACAGATAAAATCTCACCCTTAGAGATGTTCCAATAAGCTTCTTTCACAAATTGGACTCCTTCCTAGTCTGGAACCAATCCTTTTCAGACCAATGTGGTAGGTTGTGGCCTGGGTCCAGCAATCACTCACACCCCCATAGTTACTGTCCTTTATTCCAGTTTCTTTCAGGCATCTCTTTGGGGTGGAGAGACCATCTCTTGAACCAGCTGAAAACAAAATGGAGAGGCTTCCAGGGCCTTTTATATTCTCTCTTGTGGGCGGAAACCCCTTTGTTCTTCTGTGCAAAATCACAACAACAAGATGGAGTTTGTGGTCACCTGGGAAAGTCACATGTCCATGAATGATTCAGCTTTTTGCAGGACAACGCCATTCTTTACATATTAGTTTGAACATCCCCAGGAAAGCTCAGATGTGGATTGGCATCTCCCAAAGTCCATTGTCAGTTAAGTGTTTCTTGATTGGGCACTGTGAGTGTTACGCCCCCGGTTACGGGGCAGCACGGCCTAGTGGCCAGCGTCCATAGGATTGCCCCCGGTTACGGGGCATCACGGCCTAGTGGCCAGCGTCCATAGGATTGCCCCCGGTTACGGGGCAGCACGGCCTAGTGGCCAGCGTCCGTAGGATTGCCCCCGGTTACGGGGAAGCACGGCCTAGTGGCCAGCGTCCATAGGATTGCCCCCGGTTATGGGGCAGCACGGCCTAGTGGCCAGCATCCATAGGATTGCCCCCGGTTACGGGGCAGCACGGCCTAGTGGCCAGAGTCCATAGGATTGCCCCCGGTTACGGGGCAGCACGGCCTAGTGGCCAGAGTCCATAGGATTGCCCCCGGTTACGGGGAAGCACGGCCTAGTGGCCAGCGTCCGTAGGATTGCCCCTAACAGCGCCGTAGGACCTTGCCACAGGCTCAGCAGGGGGGTCCTACTGAAACATGCTGAGGCTTACCGGGGGCAAGGCATCACTCCATCACTCCCCCCCCACCCAGGTTGCTTCCTACCGATATGAGAGTTGGGGTCTCCCACGAATCTCCAGGTTCTCTTCACATCTCTGGGTCCATCGCCTCCTCGGGATCCTCCCACAGCAGGGCTTCGTGCTGGCCAGGGGAAGCTTCAGGTCCCAGCGAGTTCAAGGGTGGTGGCTGGTCCTCCACAGGACCTTTCTGGGTAGGTCCTTCCCCTGCAGCTGCCAGCCCAGACTGAGCTGAATTCTTTCTTTTTATACTCCCAGAGCACTTGGAGCATGCCCAGTAAGAACGGGACGGGACTTCCTCTGTCAGAGCTACTGGTCTGACGCCGTTAGGGCTAGTGCGGGGCGGGGCTGCCCTATCACAGGCACTTACTCAGAATTGTCCTTTCTCAAGAAGCTGACCAAATGCTTCACTGATGCTACTTAGAATCAAACACATTGAGAAACAAATACATAGCCAATATTCATAACTTCAAATACAAAAATGATACACACATACAGGCAGCATAATCATCACCATCAAATTACAACCTTTCCATAGACACTTCACTTGACCTCCTTTGTACAAGATTTGGTGCAACTATAGGCCCTTGCTTGCAACAATGATCTATACAGTCACAGTTCATGTCAATAATGTCAGAGGGGTGACTTGATCCCAGTCTCTTAGTACTGCCCTGGCCCCTGGGGACCAAAACATTGAAAACAGAGGGCTCTTGCCACCAACGGTCTAACAAGAGCCAATGACTGGAAGCTGAAGCTAGAGAAAGTCAGAGTAGCAAAAAGGAGCAATTTTTTAACAATGATGGAAACTAACCATTGGAAGAACTCCAACTCCGCCCCCCCCCCCCGCCCAGGTCCAAAGCATTAAGCAAGTTTGTGACACACATGCTGTTATTATTCAGGATACTGAACAACTCCTGTGAATTCCCATGAACTTCAATGCCATGGCCAGCATCTTGCAGGATCCAGCCCTATGAACCTAGTCCTGCTCCCTTTGGGGTCAATGGGAGTTTTTCCTTTGCATTCAGTTGGTGCCTGTATTCTGGGCGGGTGCCCTTTTCCCATCTTTTGCTGTGTTCTCCTCCCCCTTACCATGGCTTCATGTGTTTCCCCAGCCCAAACCGTGCATGACCTTATAAGATTTCAGGGGACCCAGTCTGCATAGGGAGTCTATGCCTTTGTGTCCCCCTGGGGCACTGCCTTGTGCTTAACTAGGATTCTGAGCATCCCAGAGTCCTTCTCAAGACCCTGAGGCCTGAGCATGCAGCCATATGGTCATGGACCATCCTCTGGAGAAGTTTGAAGAGGTTTGTACCCGCTTCTCTTGGGCTTTCACATATGCCCTGGTCCATATGCGACTATAGTTCACTGCGCAAGCTCCAACCTGGGCAATCAGCCTCCAGTGCTTTGAACCCCGCTTCATGTGAGCCATGACTGAAATACTTGTGCTAAGCCTAAATGGAACAGAAACCTAAGAGGAGCCTCTTGTGGGCCTCAGCTGCAGATCCCACCTGGCATTGTCAAAAAGGTTCCACAGAGGACAGTTCATGCTCCAGAAAGCGGAGAACCCAATCAGAAGAGATACCAACCCTGGATCTACTGCTTGGTGATGTCAAGAAATGGCCTGAGATATTGAGAATAAAAGAGAAGCTTGATACCACTGATGAGCACAGCCAGGAGTGGGATAGAAGGATGCTGCTGGGCCACGGTAGATGATTTCCAAGGAGTAGGTTCTGGGGGATTGGGAACTCGGGTGAGTGATGTGCAATGAGACCTGTGTGGAAATACACCTGCATGTTAGGAGGCCAGCAGATTAGAAGACACTGACTGTGGAAGGGTTGACTCACTGCTGGCATGCTCCCTGGTGTAGCAGGCTTGCTTTGTCTCATCATGGTTCTCCAGTTCTTCTCTCGTGACTCAGCCCTCCAGCCAGGTCACAAAAGATCCTTCTGCCCCCTCTTAGGCTGTTCCTTGGCCCATCCTTGAGGCTTCATGTTCAGCCTCCACTCAACAGCCCTCACGTCGGCCTTCTGTGTCCCTTCCTCGGACCCACCATCTGCTCGGCGTCTGGACCAAAGACCCTGTATTGACCAGCTAGATCTGCTCCATCAGACACGCCAGAGTTTCCCTGAGCTACTTCCTGCTTTGAGTGCCTTGTGCAGCCTCCCTGCAGGCTGTGCTTAACACAGCCCCTCCTCTGGTCCCCAGGCCTCTGGCTTCTCCCAGCTCCTCCTTTCTCTGCTGGAACCTTGTCCCCTTTCCTGGGCCCATATCCCTTCCCCAGCCCTTCCCAGGGAGAGGAAACTCCCTAGCGTTTGTCTCCGGGGTTTCTCTGTCCTGCATCCCTCTCCTAGACTTCCCCTGGAGCTTTCACTTCCCTCTTTTATGAAGAAGAACCAGCTTCTCCTCAGCTGGGTCCAGGGGCAGCTCTAGCAATTCTGCCGCCCCAAGCACGGCAGGCAGGCTGCCTTCCGCGGCTTGCCTGCGGAAGGTCCGCCGGTCCCACAGCTTCGGCAGACCTTCGCCTGCGGGAGGTCCACCGAAGCCGCAGGACCCGCGGACCCTCCTCAGGCAAGCCGCCGAGGGCAGCCTGCCTGCTGCCCTCGCGGCGCTGGCAGAGCACCCCCCGCGGCTTGCCGCCCCAAGCATGCGCTTGGCGTGCTGGGGCCTGGAGCCGCCCCTGGCTGGGTCTAATCACCCTCCAGGTGCAGCAAGGTGAGCTAATTGGGCTCAGACTTCTTAACCCTTTGTTCACCTGGGAGAGGTTGGCACCCCATCTCACTGACTATAAGTCCCCTGGAAAAAAAAATGCAAGGAGCAAGAAGCAGCCCAGGTGGCTGCTAAATAGGCCTTGTGGTCAAACCACAAGGAGGAAGGATGGCTTTCTGGGTAAGGCGCTGGGCTAGGAGCAGGATTTTATTCTTACCTCTGCCACAGACTTCCTTTGTGGTCTTGGGCAAGTCTCCTAGGGGTAGAGCCGCAAAGGGACATAGACACCTGACAGCAACACCTACATCCCTTTGTGGATCAAGCCTTTAACCTCTCGGAGTCTGTCTACACCACACGCTACACCTGACTCTTGTGGATTCGGTGTTTCCAACCCCATGCTTGAGCATCCACACTGCGTTGTTAACCTGGGTTTACAGTTGCTGGGCCCAGGTCTTACAGCTGTGCTAACACATCCATACATACTCGGCTCTGCGGCTTGAGCTGCGCCCATGCTGCAGAATGACAGGGCTTGGACCGGAGACACACTGGGCCTTGGGATCTGCTCCCTGCACCGCCCCCCCCCCGCCCATAGCAGGGCTGGCTCTATGGTTTTTGCCGCCCCAAGCAGTGCGCCGAATTGTCACCGCGGATGGCGGGGGCAGTCCGTGTGCTGTTAGGGCAGCTCATGCGTTTCCATGGCAGCAGCAACTCTGTCTTCAGCCGGAAGACAGAAGCTGTGCCGCCACAGACAGCTGAACATAGAAGCTGCCGCCAAATTGCCAGGGCCGCCCAGAGGATTCCCGGGGTCTTCGGCGGCGGGGGGGCCTTCCATTCCGGGACCCGCCGCCGAAGTGCCCCGAAGACCCGCGGCGGGGACCCCCCCGCCGCCGAATTACTGCCGAAGCGGGACCCGCCGCCGAGTTCAGCCCAGTCTTCGGCGGTAATTCGGGTAATTACCGCCGAAGACCGGGCTGAACTCGGCGGCGGGTCCCGCTCCGTCTTCGGCGATAATTCGCCAGTGGGGGGTCCTTCCGCCCTGGAGCGGAAGGACCCGCCGCCGGCAAAGACCGGGAGCGAAGAAGCTCCGGGGGCCCCGGCCCCGCAAGAGTTTTCCGGGCCCCCCGGAGGGAGTGAAGGACCCCGCTCCGGGGGCCCCGAAAAACTCTGGTGGAGGCCCCTGTGGGGCTCGGGGCCTGGGGCAAATTGCCCCTCTTGCCCCCCCCTCTGGGCGGCCCTGCAAATTGCCGCTGCCACGGAAACGCACATGCCACCTTAACGGCACACGGACTGCCCCCACCATGTGCGGTGGCAATTCAGCGCACTGCTTGGGGGCAAAAACACACAGACTGCCGCCCCTTGCAGATTGCCGCCCAAAGCACCTGCTTGGAATGCTGGTGCCTGGAGCCGGCCCTGCCCAGCAGGGTCCTAGGACTTGGTCCTGAGCACTTGCTGACCCATGTCAGACTGATTTGTGTGTGGGCAGAAGCGGGGCTTGGGCTCAGTGTGCAGCATAGACATACCCTCACTGCCCCTCTCTTTGTCTACCTTGTCTCTCCTGTAAGCTCTTTGGAGCAGGACAATCTCTCAATATGTGTTTGTAAAGCACATGGCACAATAGGGCCCCATATTGGTTATGGCCTCTGGGCCCCATGAGAATATAAATAATAATTAACAAGTACTGCAAACTGTGTATTAGATGTGAAAAGCAGGAAGGAAACCACCTTTGAACATGCACAGTCCAATAAGGATGGAGGGTACGTTAAGGGCAGCAATAAAGAACTAGAATGACTTTATTCTAGGCAGAGGCCCCTCGGGGAATAAGAAGGGCTTTTACAGCGATATCAGGGGAAAACAAAAACATGAGAGTGAAAGCAGAGTTTTTAATAAATGAGAAGGGGAAGATTAAATTAATGATAATTCAGAAATGTCTTAGCTCTCGAAATGTGTATGCCTGTGGGAGGTTAATCTGCTTTAAACAAAAGAAATAAGGAAAAGAAGTTGAAAAAGTAAGAAGTGAACTGTATAAAAACAGCTGTTGGTGGAAAACAGGTATGGGATCTCCTTGGAAATATGCAAATAATATACCAATCAATGGGTCTGAATTGCATTTACCCTACAGTGTCCAGGGGATTCGTTAATGAATGTATCCAACTGCTAGCCAACAATGTAGAAAAGCCAGAGATCGGGGGAGGGCAGAGGGGAAACAGACAGATCATTCTTCAATGAAGGAAATAGAAGTGATCCTGGCAATTACTTGCTGACCCGTCTGACTGAAATGCCTAACAAAATAATGGGACAAATATTAAGAGCAAAAGCTGTAAACCTCTGGGAGGTAATCATAGAATCTCAGGGCTGGAAGGGGCCTCAGGAGGTATCTAGTCCAACCCCCTGCTCAAAGCAGGACCAAACCCAACTAAATCATCCCAGCCAGGGCTTTGTCTAGCCCAGGGGTAGGCAACCTATGGCACGGGTGCCGAAGGCGGCACGCGCGCTGATTTTCAGTGGCACTCACACTGCCCGGGTCCTGGCCACTGGTCCGGGGGGGCTCTGCATTTTAATTGAATTTTAAACGAAGCTTCTTAAACATTTTAAAAACCTTATTTACTTTCCATACAACAATAGTTTAGTTATATATTATAGACGTATAGAAAGAGACCTTCTAAAAACGTTAAAATGTATGACTGGCACGCAAAACCTTAAATTAGAGTGAATAAATGAAGACTCGGCACAGCACTTCTGAGAGGTTGCCGACCCCTGGTCTAGCCTGACCTTAAAACCCTCTAAGGACGGCGATTCCACCACCTCCCTAGGTAACCCATTCCAGTGCTTCACCACCCTCCTAGTGAAATAGTGTTTCCTAATATCCAACCTAAACCTCCCCGTAAAGGTATGAGACTCACCCCGCGGCACCTCCTGCTGGTCATGTCAGGGAATTAGCTCTTTCAGCCTCCGGAGCTCCCTCTGCAGGCCGGTGTCCCGCTTGTAGCTGGCCCTGTGTCCCTCCCGGACCCCGGTGCCCCTTTACCCTTGGGCTGCCCCCTGGCAATAACCCCACCAGCCTCTATGGGTCTCCCCTCTCTGGGAAACCCCCAACCCTCTAATCCCCACCTTGCCTCAGTCTGGGCTACTGCCAGTCATCACCAAGCCCCTGCTCCCTGGGGCGGACTGCAGTGTACAAGCCACTCATCATAGGCAAGGGGGTTCGGACCCGCTGCCTTCCTCTGCCTCCCCGTACCTCTGTGGCCTTGGACCAGGTCCTGCAGCCTGGGGAGTTTCCAGCCTGGAGCTCCCCTGCTCCTCTGGCCTTTCCCCAGCCCTGCTTCAACAAGGACAAGTGTAGAGTCCTGCACTTAGGATGGAAGAATCCCATGCACTGCTACAGACTAGGGACCGAATGGCTAGGCAGCAGTTCTGCAGAAAAGGACCTAGGGGTTACGGTGGACAAGAAGCTGGATATGAGTCAGCAGTGTGCCCTTGTTGCCAAGAAGGCTAACGGCATTTTGGGCTGTATAAGTAGGGGCATTGCCAGCAGATTAAGGGACGTGATCATTCCCCTCTATTTGACATTGGTGAGGCCTCATCTGGAGTACTGTGTCCAGTTTTGGGCCCCACACTACAAGAAGGATGTGGAAAAATTGGAAAGAGTCCAGTGGAGGGCAACAAAAATGATTAGGGGGCTGGAGCACATGACTTATGAGGAGAGGCTGAGGGAACTGGGATTGTTTAGTCTGCAGAAGAGAAGAATGAGAGGGGATTTGATAGCTGCTTTCAACTACCTGAAAGGAGGTTCCAAAGAGGATGGAGCTAGACTGTTCTCAGTGGTAGCAGCTGACAGAACAAGGAGCAATGGTCTCAAGTTGCAGTGGGGGAGGTTTAGGTTGGATATTAGGAAACACTATTTCACTAGGAGGGTGGTGAAGCACTAGAATGGGTTACCTAGGGAGATGGTGGAATCTCCTTCCTTAGAGGTTTTTAAGGCCCAGCTTGACAAAGCCCTGGCTGGGATGATTTAGTTGGGGATTGGTCCTGCTTTGAGCAGAGGGTTGGACTAGATATCTCCTCAGGTCCCTTCCAACCCTGAGATTCTATGATTCACTTCCAGTACCCTTCCTGCAGGCAGCCAGGCCCTGCTCTCTTCCAGCCTGGAGAGAGAGTTCTCTTGGGCCTCTGGCTCACAGCCTTTTTATACAGGCCAGCTGTGGCCTGATTGGGGCATGGCCCAGCTGCAGTCCCTTCCCCAAGCAGCCCAGCTTAGCAGCTGTCAGCCACAACCTTCTCCCAGGACTGACTTTAACCCTTTTTCCACAAGAGTGGGGGAGCTGCCCCACTACACACCCCCACTGCAACTTGAGACCATTACTCCTTGTTCTGTCATCTGCTACCACTGAGAACAGTCTAGATCCAATGGACCCAAGAGCAACACAGAGTATTTATTGTGGGTTTGTCAGGAATAAATCACTGTTTGCCTTTTAGATAAAATAACAAATTAGGGATCCTGGCCTGGATTCCTGTGTCACCTGGAATGGAAAGGCATGTGGATCTGCTCTCACATTAACTGCCTCTGCCCCGGGACATACAACCCAATGGGGGCAGGGATTGGCCATCGGGCATGACGATGATTCGTCCCTAGGATGTTCAGCAATGGCTGCTTGCAGGCGGGAAGCCGAGGCAGCTTTAACGTGTGTGGGCAGACAGGCAAGTCACACAGCGACTCGGGACCCATAGTGACAGCAGCTGCCTGCACCATGGAATGGGGCTCGGAGACCATGTCAAGGCTCCCTCTAGTGCTGTGGAGGCTATTCAGTCGCCAGGCCCTGCCCTTCAGATGATGACATGCGTTGCCAGCTTGCTCCTCAAGGACCCTTCCCACGTAACAGCTGCTATCCCCTGTGATGCTCTCATGGCTACTGCCCAGGCCCCTCCCTGTAGCTGTTCTCTCACCCAGGCTCCCATGGACAAATGCTGTGTCACTATGTCACCCACTGCTGGCTCACTGGCCTCGCTTGCTGCCCTGGGT
Organism: Mauremys mutica; assembly: GCF_020497125.1. Lineage (NCBI taxonomy): Eukaryota > Metazoa > Chordata > Testudines > Geoemydidae > Mauremys > Mauremys mutica. Next base: position 174,084 of record NC_059085.1, on the reverse strand, counting down.
GTGGGTGCATGCTGGTGGGACCCAGCCCCATCTACAGGTGGGTTCTGGTAGCTCATTGCTTGCTCCAGTGCATTACTGCATGGGGTTCTTACCAAGTCCACTGTGGGGCGCTGTCTCTAACCGAGTCATGGGGGATGAGACCCCCGATCATGCTGCCTGAAAGTGCATCATGAGAAGGGAGAGACACGGGATACACTAACCCTTCTTTAGGCCTTCTCCGGCTCTCTGTATTGGCCTTTCTCTAATCCTCCTTTGCTCTGTCTGCACACTCTCCTTCCCCAATCCCCCTCTGTCTGCACACACACATCCCTGAACAGCTCCCAGCCAATCACTCGCAGCAAGTTGACGAGAAGCTCCTAGCTAGGTGCTATCTCATGGGTCCATTGCATGCCGTGCCCTGCAGAAGGAGGAGGCACGGGAGACAGCAATGGAGGGCTGCTGTTTAAGCTAGCGTCTGACGCTCTCTGGGCCTGTGCAACACGAAACTCCTGCCTGGAGATTGCAGTGGGACAGATAATCCTTCAATCTGATCAGGATGGAGATGTTGTCTGAGAAGTCCATTATTCATACAGCATGTGTGCACCTCTCCCAGGCCTGGGCTATTAATATTTTATATGGCTCTCACCGCCGTCCCTCAGCGAGTTCTTAGAGCAACGTTTTTCAACATCAGAACAGAGAGCAGGAGGGAAATAGGGTGGTGGGAGGGTGGGATTCTGAAGTTGCTGTGCAGGCAGGGCCATTGGATCCTACACAAACTCCATGCCACAACTTCGTTGCCCCACCCGGTTCCATTTCAGGTTTTCCTGGCAGGGGCAGCTCTAGGCATTTTGCCGAAGCACAGCAGGCAGGCTGCCTTCGGCGGCTTGCCTGCAGGAGGTCCCCGGTCCCACGAATTCGGCAGCAGCCTGCAGGAGGTCCACCAAAGCTGCGGGACCAGCAGACCCTCTGCAGGCATGCCACCGAAGGCAACCTGCCTGCCACCCTCGCGGCGACCGGCAGAGCGCCCCCCACAGCTTGCCGCACCAAGCACGCACTTGGCGTGCTGGTGCCTGGAGCCTCCCCTGCTTCCTAGAGGTGGTGCTGCTACACTCGGGGAGGTTGGGGGTGACAGGTACCTATCCCCGCAATCTGAGACACTCTTCTTACTGCGTGTGTGTGCGCACATGCCCCAAAGTGGTGTGCATGTGTGTGATCTCCATCATGTTAGGGGTGTGTGAGCGATCCTCAAAATTGTGTGTGTTTGTGTGTCCTATCGTGTGTGTGAGCCTATTGTGTGTGTGTGTGTGTGTGAGTCTCAAAATAATGTGTGTGCCTACCTAGTTGTGATTCCCATTGTAGAGTGTGAGTGTGAGTGTGAGTGTGTGTGTGTGGCTCAAAGTAGCCTGTGTGATCTCCTTGGTAGCGTGTTGGTGTGTAGCGGTGTGTATTATTATTGTTCATTATAGTCCAGTAGGGCCCAGAGGCCCTAGTCAGGATCAGGTCCCTTTGTCCCAGGTGCTGTGGTAACAGAGAACAGCTCAGGCCTTATACTCTAATTACACCAAGAAAGGGTAAAGTACACCAGCCTAGGCTCCCTTGGGGTCACTTACTGCCTCCTCTGAATGGAGCCCAGTGTCTGCCTGACTCCCAGCAGTGCACTGCCAGCCCCAGATGGGCAGGAGGGGCCTGGCGACTGAGAAATGCCATCCAGACACACACAGCTGCTGTTGTTCCCTGAGCCAGGCCAAGCCAGTGGTTCTCCGTCCAGGACAGCAAGATCTCCATAAACCTCCCAGTCAAGTGAGCAGACAGCAGCTAACAGCCTTTCCGGCAGGGGCAGGGAAAGAACCCTAGGACTTCCCTTAGTCTCTCCCTGCACTGGGTAAAAGGGTCAGCTCAGGGCTTTTCTCTCCCTGCCTACAGAGCCCTTTACAGCCGGACACCAGCACTGAGTCCAGTCACCAGGTCTCCCTACTCAGGCTGGTCCCAGGGAAATGCTGGAATAGATTCTGGTGCCTCAGCTGTACCAGACGGTCGCTGATCTGAAGCAGCAGGGAGCAGTATCGAGCTTGCATTAGCTTTTCTCCAGGCATCCCCTTTGAGTTTCCTTATCTGCCCTCTTTCGGACAGTGAGCCGTGCCAAATCAGCCTCCCTTGCTAGTACTGACTCAATGCAGCTGCTGATCAGAGCACTCCTGCCGCGCATGCGCAACAGCAAAACAACCGAGGCCAGAGCTACACAACAAACTTTTGCCAGTAGCATAACGTCAGTCAGAGGTGTGACTCCTTTATCACATTTCACACTGGCAAAAGCTCTAGCGTAGAGACAGTTGTATCGGCACGAGTGGCTCATTTCATTCAAGGAACTGGTTTAAGTTCTACCAGCAAAAGTGCTCTTCCGCCAGTCGAAGCTGCATCTGCACGAGGAGGGTTTGCCTATATGGCACCAGAGCTATCACTCCACAGGCTTTACTGGTGTAGAGAATAGACTTGAGTCACTGTCAAAACAAGGGATCAGAACTGAGCTTTAATAACAGATTTTTTGGTTCACCAACAATTCTGAAAAATCTGGAAGAAAATTCAGCAAATCAAAGTCAAAACATTTCTTGGTTCAGGTTGGATGGGTTGGGGTTTCTGTGGGGGGCAGTCGGAGGGAGAGGATGGTGGCAGGGTGGGGCTACCCTCCCTCCCCGTGGAGTGTCCTATATTTTGAATGTTAAAATATGGTATCCCTACCCTTCACAGTGCAGCTCTCCACTCACAGCAAGCTGCAGCATGAGGTCTCAGCTACCTCACTCCCTCCCTCTTCCTTTCCTGTTGGTAGTGGCCAAGGGAATGCTGGGAAATGTAGTTCTTTCCCTGCTCCAGGGCTGGCTCTATAGGCAGGGAGTTAACCAAGGAACTACAGCTCCCAGGGCCCCCTGTTGGTTCTGAGCTCCCATGCTGGATCCCTGCCACCCCTGCAAATGGGCTGCCCCAAGCATGTGCTTGCTTTGCTGGTGCCTAGAATTGCCCCTGGACATGATATATCTTGACTTTAGCAAAGCTTATGATACAGTCTCCCACAGTATTCTGCCAGCAAGTATGGATTGGATGAATGGACTAGAAGGTGGATAGAAAGCTGGCTAGATTGTCGGGCTCAACGGGTAGTGATCAATGGCTCCATGTCTAGTTGGCAGACGATATCAAGCAAAGTGCCCCAGGGGTTGGTCCTGGAGCTGGTTTTGTTCAACATCTTCATTAATAATCTGGATGATGGGATGGATTGCACCCTCAGCAAGTTCACAGAGGACACTAATATGGGGGGAGAGATATATACACTGAAGGGTAGAGATAGGGTCCAGAGTGACCTAGACAAATTGGAGGATTGGGCCAAAAGAAATCTGATGAGGTTCAACGAGGACAAGTGCAAAGTCCTGCACTTAGGATGGAAGAATCCTACTGCTACAGGCTGGGGACCGACTGGCTAAGCAGCAGTTCTGCAGAAAAGGACCTGGGGATTACAATGGATGAGAAGCTGGATATGAGTCAACAGTGTGCCCTTGTTGCCAAGATGGCCAACGGGCCTATTGGGCTGCATTGGTAGGAGCATTGCCAGAAGATTGAGGGACGTGATCATTCCCCTCTATTCGGCACTGGTGAGGCCACATCTGGAGTATTGTGTCCAGTTTTGGGCCCCCCTACTACAGAAGGAATGTGGACAAATTGGAAAGAGTCCAGCTGAGGGCAACGAAAAGAATTAGGGGGTTGGGGCACATGATTTATGAGGAGAAGCTGAGGGAATTGGGCTTATTTAGTCTACAGAAGAAAAGAGTGAGGGGGGATTTGATAGCAGCCTTCAACTACCTGAAGGGGGGTGGCGGTTCCAAAGAGGATGGAGCTCAGCTGTTCTCAGTGGTGGCAGGTGACAGAACAAGGAGCAATGGTCTCAAGTTGCAGTGGAGGAGTGTGACGTTGCACTCAATATGTTTTATGGAAGTATACAAGGAGTGTGAATATAATGTAACTGGAATATGCTTTATGCAAAAGGTCTCCTGTAAGGTATTATTACAAAGCTTATAATTTACTGAGTGTGTTTATCCTATTTGTATGTATGTATCATTCTTGTATCTAAAACTAGAAATATGAAATACAACTCTGAAGTTCTACTGTAATTATGCAAAGTGTGGGCTTCGAATCTTGGTGGCTCCCATTGACGAGGACAATTGACTGTAGATGGCTCTGTTTACCTGCAAACCTCCACTGTATACATGTGGACCAACCCTGGAAGAATGGAGAGGGACTCACAGAACATGTGAGCATGTCACATGATACTGGAATTCATTTTTAACCTGGTGCGTTTCCATTTAGAAGGATGGATGGGAACCCAGAGAGAGACAAAGGATTCCCGCCTTGTGCCAAAGCTATAAAAGGGAGTGGAGCAGAACAAAGGAGGCTGCCAGTTATGAGAAATCCCCTAGTTACCACCTGAGCTGAAACGAATAAGGACTGTACCAAGGGAAAGGATTGGACCCAGAGTAGGAAGGAGTCTAGTCTGTGAAAGGAGCTTATTGGAACGTCTCTAAGGGGAAGATTTACTTGTATTCAGTTTTTTAATGACTTGTGTGTTTTGTTTTATTTTGCTTGGTAACTTACTTTGTTCTGTCTGTTATTACTTGAAACCACTTAAATCCTACTTGTTATAATTAATAAAATCACTTTTATTTATTAATTAACCCAGAGTAAGTGATTAATACCTGGAGGAGCAAACAGCTGTGCGTCTCTCTCTATCAGTGTTATAGAGGGTGGACAATTTATGAGTTTACCCTGTATAAGCTTTACAGATTTATTTGGGGTTTGGATCCCACTGGGAGCTGGGTGCTGGAAACAGGAGTACTTGCTGAGCTGTTTTCAGTTAAGTCTTCAGCTTTGGGGTCGTGGTTCAGACCCTGGGTCTGTGTTCTGAGCAGGCTAGCATGTCTGGCTCAACAAGACAGGGTTCTGGAGTCCCAACCTAGCAAAGAAAATGTGCTCAGAGGTAGTTTCAGTACATCAGGTGACCTAACCCGTCACAGGGAGGTCTAGGTTGGATATTAGGAAACACTATTTCACTAGGCGGGTGGTGAAGCACTGGAATGGGTTACCTAGGGAGGTGGTGGAATCTCCTTCTTTAGAGGTTTTTAAGGTCAGGCTTGACAAAGCCCTGGCTGAGATGATTTAGTTGGGGATTGGTCCTGCTGTGAGCAGGGGGTTGGACTAGATGATCTCCTGAAGTCCCTTCCAACCCTGATATTCTCTGATAGCAGATGCCTGGATGGTCACCAGGCCAGCATGCCTGCTCAGAGGAGGAGTATCTGAGAGAAAGGGGGGTGTTCCAAAATGGTTGACAGTTATAAGTCTGGGAAAGCAGAGTTAGTCTGATGGAAAAGGAAGGTCCTCATGAAATGCCCATCCCCTAGAGCATGCTGAGAGGGAGAAGCTGGGCCTGTTTTGGGAGAGGCAGGAACCAGCCATGGCAAGGCTAGGACAGGCTGTGTGGTGAGCGTGCAAGTCCCAGGTCTGCATGCAGGGTTCCCTCGAGAACTGGCCTCTGGTTGCTGGAAGCAAGATCCCTCCGCTTGGTTCTTCCCAGTTCAGGGTAACTCTCAGTTTATAAGATTGCACTGGGAAAACTCCCTACCCAGCCAGGCTGAACTAGCCCTTCAGCTCCCTAGCCAAACCAGTCACCACATGGCAAGTACTACCCCAGCTGCCAGCCCAGGGCTGCTCGCCTGCTGTGATCACACCGGAGCTCTAGATTTGGAGTTAGGGTTTTAGGAGAGTTATTGTAATTTGCACCTTATCCTTGCATCCCTTTATGGGGAGGGGGCATCTTGGGCACAGAAGCAGCCTGATGCCTGTATGCACAGATGTGGGCCGGCTGCGACTGCTAGACCCTCTGCAGCAACTAAGGAGCCCAGATTCAGCCCTGAACCGGAGGATCACTCGTGGAGTTGTGCGTGCACCCTCTGTTAGTCAGGAAATAGTTTGGGAAACACCCTAGTCCCTGAACTGTGTCCTCAAGCTGAGAGGTGAGGGTCTGGGGATCTCCTTACCTACTGCTTCTTAAATTTCCTGGATGGATTTACCTCCTCATCCCACCTGTGAGTCTTTGGGGCTGTACGGAGCCCAGCCTGCCAAATTGCTTATTGCTGCTACAGACGATGTCACTGTCACAGGCCATCAAGGGCCCCTATGACGTACGCATGCCACAGGACACTCCATTGTACTCCTGCTATCAGGTCACATGACTGGGATTTTGGGGGAAATTCATGGGTATATCAGTGTGGGGAGGGCTCTGGTGACCCTGACAGTTTTGATTTACTCTGTTATCTCATATTTACTTCCTGTTTCATACAATTACTCTGCTGCGTATATTGGGTGTGTTTGTGTTATTCCTTGGGAGTCTCCAACTACCTGGCAAGTAACTAAGGGCTACCCTGTGGTTAGAATTTTCCTTCCAAGCTGCCCTGCTGACCCTGCCAGAAGGGTGGAGGCACCACCAAGTAAATTTATCTGCGGAGTTGGAGGCAGGATCCAGATGAACCTATCCATCAAAACCCATAAGGAGACTGGCATTAAAGGAGGTAAGAGCGTGAATGGTGACCTACACATCAATAATGAGCATATCCAGATTTATAACAGTAAATGCTAAAAAATATTTAAAAATTAAAAGCTGACAAGCATTTGGAAAGGATATTCATGATCATGCTTCAGGGCTTATGCTGATGTCTGTCTATGGGGGTCAGGAGGGAACTTCCCAGGGAGCAAATTATCCCATAGCTGCCCACTGCAAGGTTTCTTGCACCTTCCTTTAAGGGATCTGGGTCCTGGTCACTCTCAGAGACAGAACTTAGGTATTCCACTCATATGATCCACTATTAAAGTTCCTACACATTCCTAAAAACTAACCCAGCCCAATTCAAACTCAATCATAGAATCATAGAATCATAGAATCTCAGAGTTGGAAGGGACCTCAGGAGGTCATCTAGTCCAACCACCTGCTCAAAGCAGGATCAAACCCAACTAAATCATCCCAGCCAGGGCTTTGTCAAGCCTGACCTTAAAAACCTCTAAGGAAGGAGATTCCACTACCTCCCTAGGTAACCCATTCCAGTTCTTCACTACCCTACTAGTGAAAAAGCTTTTCCTAATGTCCAACCTAAACCTCCCCCTCTGCAACTTGAGACCATTACTCCTTGTTCTGTCATCTTCTACCACTGAGAACAGTATAGATCCATCCTCTTTCGAACCCCCTTTCAGGTAGTTGAAAGCAGCTATCAAATCCCCCCTCACTCTTCTCTTCTGCAGACTAAACAATCCCAGTTCCCTCAGCCTCTCCTCATAAGTCATGTGCTCCAGCCCCCTAATCATTTTTGTTGCCCTCCGCTGGACTCTCTCCAATTTGTCCACATCCTTCTTGTAGTGTGGGGCCCAAAACTGGACACAGTACTCCAGATGAGGCCTCACCAGTGCTGAGTAGAGGGGAATGATCACATCCCTCGATCTGCTGGAAATGCCCCTACTTATACAACCCAAAATGCCATTAGCCTTCTTGGCAACAAGGGCACACTGTTGACTCATATTCAGCTTTTCGTCCACCGTAATCCCTAGGTCCTTTTCTGCAGAACTGCTGCCCAGCCATTCGGTCCCTAGTCTGTAGCAGTGCATGGGATTCTTCCGTCCTAAGTGCAGGACTCTGCACTTGTCCTTGTCGAACCTCATCATATTTCTTTTGGCTCAATCCTCTAATTTGTCTAGGTCCTTCTGTATCCTATCCCTACCCTCCAGTGTATCAACCACTCCTCCCAGTTTAGTGTCATCTGCAAACTTGCTAAGGGTGCAGTCCACACCATCCTCCAGATCGTTAATGAAGATATGGAATAAAACCGGCCCCAGCACCGACCCTTGGGGCACTCCACTTGATACCGGTTGCCAACTAGACATGGAACCATTGATCACTACCCGTTGAGCCCGACCATCTAGCCAGTTTTCTATCCACATTACCGTCCATTCATCCAGCCCATACTTCTTTAACTTGCAGGCAAGAATACTGTGGGAGACTGTATCAAAAGCTTTGCTAAAGTCCAGAAATAGCACATCCACTGCTTTCCCCTCATCCACAGAGCCGGTTATCTCGTCATAGAAGGCAATTAGGTTAGTCAGGCATGACTTGCCCTTGGTGAATCCATGCTGACTGTTCCTGATCACTTTCCCCTCCTTTAAGTGGTTCAGAATTGATTCCTTGAGGACCTGTTCCATGATTTTTCCAGGGACTGAGGTGAGACTGACTGGCCTGTAGTTCCCTGGATCTTCCTTCTTCCCTTTTTTAAAGATGGGCACTACATTAGCTTTTTTCCAGTCATCCGGGACCTCCCCCGATCGCCATGATTTTTCAAAGATAATGGCCAATGGCTCTGCAATCTCATCAACCAACTCCTTTAGCACCCTCGGATGCAGCGCATCCGGCCCCATGGACTTGTGCTCGTCCAGCTTTCCTAAATAGTCCCTAACTACTTCTTTCCCCACAGAGAGCTGGTCACCTCCTCCCCATACCGGGCTGCAGAGTGCAGCTGTCTGGGAGCTGACCTTGTCTGTGAAGACAGAGGCAAAAAAAGCATTGAGTACACTAGCTTTCTCCACATCCTCTGTCACTAGGTTCCCTCCCTCATTCAGCAAGGGGCCCACACTTTCCTTGACTTTCTTCCTGTTGCTAACATACCTAAAGAAACCCTTCTTGTTACTCCCAACATCTCCAGCTAGCTGCAACTCCAAGTGTGATTTGGCCTTCCTGATTTCACTCCTGCATGCCTGAGCAATACTTTTATACTCCTCCCTGGTTATTTGTCCAATCTTCCACTTCTTGTAAGCTGTTTTTTTGTGTTTAAGACGAGCAAGGATTTCACTGTTAAGCCAAGCTGGTCGCCTGCCATATTTACTTTTCTTCCTACACATCGGGATGGTTTGTTCCTGCAACCTCAATAAGGATTCTTTAAAATACAGCCAGCTTTCCTCAACTCCTTTCCCCGTCATGTTATTCTCCCAGGGGACCTTGCCCATCAGTTCCCTGAGGGAGTCGAAGTCTGCTTTTCTGAAGTCCAGGGTCTCTGTTCTACTGCTCTCCTTTCTTCCTTGTATCAGGATCCTGAACTCGACCATCTCATGGTCACTGCCTCCCAGGTTCCCATCCACTATTGCTTCCTCTACTATTTCTTCCCTGTTTGTGAGCAGCAGGACAAGAAGAGCTTTTCCCCTAGTTGGTTCCTCCAGCACTTGCATCAGGAAATTGTCCCCTACACTTTCCAAAAACTTCCTGGATTGTGTGTGCACTGCTGTATTGCTCTCCCAGCAGATATCAGGGTGATTAAAGTCACCCATGAGAACCAGGGCCTGTGATCTAGCAACTTCTGTTAGTTGCTGGAAGAAAGCCTCATCCACCTCATCCCCCTGGGCCGGTGGTCTGTAGCAGACTCCCACTACGACATCACCCTTGTTGTTCATACTTCTAAATTTAATCCAGAGACTCTCAGGTTTTTCTGCAGTTTCATACTGGAGCTCTGAGCAGTCATACTGCTCTCTTACATACAACGCAACTCCCCCACCTTTTCTGCCCTGCCTGTCCTTCCTGAACAGTTTATATCCATCCATGACAGTACTCCAGTCATGTGAGTTATCCCACCAAGTCTCTGTTATTCCAATTACATCATAATTCCTTGACTGTGCCAGGACTTCTAGTTCTCCCTGCTTGTTCCCCAGGCTTCTTGCATTTGTGTATAGGCATGTAAGATAACTCACTGATCGTCCTGGTGTCCCAGTATGGGGCTGGAGCCCTCCCCTCTTGCACTCACCTACTTGTGCTTTCTCCCGATATCCCACTTCCCCACTTACCTCGGAGCTTTGGTCTCCTTCCCCCGGTGAACCTAGTTTAAAGCCCTCCTCACTAGGTTAGCCAGCCTGCTTGCAAAGATGCTCTTCCCTCTCTTCGTGAGGTGGAGCCCGTCTCTGCCTAGCAATCCTTCTTCTTGGAAGACCATCCCATGGTCAAAGAATCCAAACCCTTCTCTCCGACACCATCTGCGTAGCCATTCGTTGATTTCCACGATTCGACGGTCTCTACCCTGGCCTTTTCCTGCCACAGGGAGGATAGACGAGAACACCACTTGCGCCTCAAACTCCTTTATCCTTCTTCCCAGAGCCACGTAGTCTGCAGTGATACGCTCAAGGTCATTCTTGGCAGTATCATTGGTGCCCACGTGGAGAAGCAGGAAGGGGTAGTGATCTGAGGGCTTGATGAGTCTCGGCAGTCTCTCCGTCACATCGTGAATCCTAGCCCCTGGCAAGCAGCACACCTCTCGGTTTTCCCGGTCAGGGCGGCAGGTAGATGACTCAGTCCCCCTGAGGAGAGAGTCCCTGACCACCACCACCCTCCTCCTCCTCCTCCTCTTGGGAGTGGTGGTCGTGGAACCTCCATCCCTAGGACGGTGCATCTCATGCCTTCCAATCAGTGGAGTCTCCTTCTGCTCTGTTCCCTCAGGTGTATCATCCACTCCACTCTCTGCACTAGTACCTGCGGAGAGAACATGAAAACGGTTGCTCACCTGCATCTGTGTTTCTGGTACATGGACGTTTCTGGTACTCTTTCCTCTTCTGGAAGTCACATGCCACCAATTATCCTTGCTGGCCTTCTGTCCCCGCTGCGTAGCCTGCTCTGAATCTTCAGAACATTGTGCCTGCTGGAGCTGATCCTGACGTCTATCCAGGAAATCCTCATTTTCTTTTATGGAACGCAGGGTTGATATCCATTTCTCCAGACCTTGAATCTTCTCCTCCAATATGGAGATCAGCTTGCACTTTGTACAGACAAAGTCGCTTCTATCCTGTGGAAGGAAGACAAACATGGTGCATCCTGTGCAGGTCACAACGGCAGATCACTCAGCATCCATGGTCTCTTCCTTCTGAGAGCTCTCTCCAGGCGAACTCCCAGGCAAACTCCTTCTGTTTGCCTCTCTGCTGTTCGGTTCGCAGCTGACTGCCTTTTTATAACAGTCAGGCCCAGCTGGAACAAAGCACTCCCAAATCAAACTGGTCAAACAAGCAATCAAACAATCAAGCACACAGTCAAACTGCCAAACTGCCCCCCCAACAGACACTCAGATACTCACCAGCGCAGTCCCCCTACTGCAGCACTTAGCGTACCTCTGCTCAGAGGGATCCCAGGCAAACTCCTTCTGTTTGCCTCTCTGCTGTTCGCTGCTCCCGGTATCCCACTTCCCCACTTACCTCGGGGCTTTCCCTGCAGCTTTGAGACAGTGCAGGGAATACTAATAATTAATGAATGAAAAATCAATTCAGATTTAAAATGAAATCAAACCACCATTTCATTCTCATTTGTGCTGCTCTACTTTTACAAAGAATTCTATTTCATTTCACAGTTCCTGCCACACTTCCTGGTACTGGCCAGGACTGAAAATACCATCTGGAAATGCTGTTCATGGGATACTTCTGGCCGTGTTCTGAAGCAAATAGTAGCAGCAATCTTCTTTGTCTGAGATATCTGCAGTTGCAAGCAGCTCCTATTGTGCTTGTTGGTCTCTTTAAACTTCTTAACGATCATGCCTTAATTTTCAGCATACTGTGCCTTTATGGTCCCTGCTCTCTACCTCTAAAACTGGTCAAGAATTTTCTGACAAAACTTTTTCTGAACAACCACTTTCAGTCTTTTGGGGTTTTTATCCACTATAAAGAAGCAAAAAAGGGTGCAACCCAATATATAGAATGTCCTTTGGCAGGCCAACTTTAAGGTTCCAGACGCAACACACATTTAATATAACTGAGCTCAAGCTGAAACTGTGCAAGGAGGCTGCACTGAGAGACAGAGAATTTCAGTGCTTTCGAGTTCCCCAGAAACTCCACTCACCTGAGTTTCCCTACATTACAATCTTGGTATCCTCGGACTAGCAAACTAATTCACTGATGAGCCCCTGGAGCCGGGGCACTGCCAAAAGTAGGGTAGGGTAGGGTAGGGGTAGGATACAGAGTGACCTAGACAAATTGGAGGATTGGGCCAAAACAAATCTGATGAGGTTCAACAAAGACAAGTGCAGAGTCCTGCACTTAGGAAGGAAGAATCCCATACACTGCTACAGACTGGGGACCGAGTGGCTAGGCAGCAGTTCTGCAGAAAAGGACCTGGGGATTACAGTGGACGAGAAGCTGGATATGAGTCACAGTGTGCCCTTGTTGCCAAGAAGGCTAATGGCATATTGGGCTGTAGTACTAGGAGCACTGCCAGCAGATCAAGGGAAGTGATTATTCCCCTCTATTTGGCACTGGTGAGGCCACATCTGGAGTATTGTGTTCAGTTTTGGGCCCCCCACTACAGAAAGGATGTGGACAAATTGGAGAGAGTCCAGCGGAGGGCAACAAAAATGATTAGGGGGCTGGGGCACATGACTTACGAGGAGAGGCTGAGGGAACTGGGGTTATTTAGTCTGCAGAAGAGAAGAGTGTGCAGGAGATTTTATAGCTGCTTTCAACTACCCGAAGGGGGGTTCCATTGAGGATGGAACTTGGCTGTTCTCAGTGGTGGCAGATGACAGAACAAGGAGCAATGGTCTCAAGTTGCAGTGGGGTTAGGTTGGATATTAGGAAACACTTTTCCACTAGGAGGGTGGTGAAGCACTGGAATGGGTTACCTAGGGAGGTGGTGGAATCTCCTTCCTTAGAGGTTTTTAAGGTCAGGCTTGACAAAGCCCTGGCTGGGATGATTTAGTTGGGGACTGGTCCTGCTTTGAGCAGGGGGTTGGACTAGATGACCTCCGGATATTCTATGATTCTATGACAGCTGCATCTGGAAGCTAGGGCTCTGCAGAAACAAACACTTAGCATGGGGGGGGCACCTATTTACACCACCCACCTCCATTGGTGTGATTCTGATGAGCCAAATTGCTGATCTGAGATGGGCACAAACCAGAATCCCTGTCCAAATTCCCTTGAACTTTGCATCTGCAGCTGGATCCAAACTTGGCCACTCAGGCTTATCTATGTGAAATGGATTCTCACCAGGACATCACATCCAGCCCTCTTTGAATCCAAGCTTCAGCACTCAAGCCCATGGCAGGTGCTTACCTGGCTGGACCTCCAGCCCACACGAAGTTCCCAGTGATTATTAGCAGGCCTCTCTTAGTTACTGCTGGATACCATGCAGCCAGGGGTGTGGAAAGAAGACCAGCGTCAAGCTGCAGTCTGGTGGCTTCTGGACCCTGTGATCAGAGGTCATCGAAGAGGCCAACCCAGCACCAGCAGGGCAATTCACAGGTCTCTGCACATGCCCATCCCTCAGTTTCCTTTGTCAAAGACAGAGTAAATGTATTAATATGTATCATCTCTTTCCCTGGCTGTGGGCACGTGCCTGTGTTTTCCCTTTCTGTCTCGTTTGCTTTTTACCTGCTTGATTTTCCTTGGAGGTTCCTTCCCTGAACTGGCTGAGGCTGCTCCCTGGCTCAGAAATGCAGGAGGGACCCAGTGTTAATTCACTTTGTATTGGCCTTATTATTATTTACACATTTCGATTACAGTAGCACCTGGAGATTCTGACCACGAGCGGGGCCCTTTGTGCCAGGTGCTGTGCAAACCCAGTCTTAGCTTCAGAGTGTAAAGGCAGAAGGGCCCATTAGATCATCTATATCACAGGCCATTAACTTTCACCCAAATACCCCTACATTGAGCTCAAGGACTTTAGTAAGACTCAAATATTTCAGCCTTCAGAAGACTATTGTGCGCTACAGGCAGAGAACAGGAGACACCAAAGTGTCACCAGTGCCCAAGGCCCCTGCACAATGGCAGAGAATTCATTAAGTGAGATATACCCAGATGCTCATAGCAGGCAATCCATGCTCTATGCTGCAGAGGAAGGTGAAAAAGCCATGGTCCCTGCCAATCTGACTTGAGGGAAGATTTCTTCCTGATTCCAGTTCTGGTGATCAGTTTGGTGCTGAACATGATACATCAACCAGACATCTAAGAGCAGATTCTCTGCAGCATCTCAGAGCACTGGTCTACCTCATCCAATGTCTCATCTCCAGATGTGATCAATCTCTGATGCTTCAGAGGAAGGTGAAAAAATCCCCTACAATATAGCCAGTCAGTTGGGCATCAGGTGAAAAAAATCCTTCCTGACCCTTGCAGACAACTATCTGAAGCCCTGAAGCATGAGATTTGATTATAGTCATTGTCTTTTGAGGCTGTTGAAGACAATGCAGGCAATCTCATTCTCCCCATGGCCCACAAAGGAAGAGGATGAAAACGTCTTGAACTGATCTTCTTTAGGGTCAATTCAAGGCGTGTTCATCAGGGATGCACAGAAAACACACATGAAAACCATAGTCACTGCGTCTATTGTTATAGCAGAAGTGGAGTAAGGAGTGGCATATCCCTGATAAAACCATATGCCCGTTGATGTGTGTAAGACCTGACATACGGACCATCGTCATCATGGAAAATCCCAAAGAGACATGATCTCCATGCAAATCAAGTGAATCTGGATTAATCTCTGGCAATACTATCATGCCACTAAAGATTTTGACACCCGCATGATTGCCACCATGTAGCAGCATTCCTGGCTTCCAAATTCATTAGTCTTCCATTCTTAAAATATGTTCCTACCAAGAAAGTCACCGAAACTGAACCAGTGTTGATGGAGGCAGTTGTTGGGTTTAGCTTCAAATAGCCTCTTTTCTGAGGTTGTCCTGCCACTTGCTATGGAGCAGCTGATGGAGACAAAGAGAATTTTGCCAAATCAAAGGCTGGCTGGGTTCAGTGTCGGAACATCCCCAAGTCACTGGGTAGGAAAGAGAAGGAATCCTGGTGATTGACTCCGGCAGCTGGCTTAGAACAGGCTTTAGGACATGCAGGGCCTGATTTGAAAGCGCTGCCACGATAGATAGCGGCGGCAATACAGCGGCAGCTCCATCGGTTGCTGCTGTTTCCGGCGGCACTTCGGCAGAGGGTCCTTCCTCGGCAGCAGTTGTCTTCCAGGGCCTTACCTTGCGGGGCCCCTCTTCCAGACACTGCGGGGCCCGATTCACGGGAATTGGGGGAATCGGCCTAAATCCGGCCCTGCCAGGCACAATGTCCACAGCCTCTATTCAACCGCAGTGTTTCCTGGGGAAGGGGGGAGGAAGGAATCCAGATGGCTGTATCAGCCAGAGTTGGCAGGATCATCTGCATTCATAAGAAGGTCAGTTCAAGACATTCCTCAGGTGTTTACCAGATGCAATCTCCCTTCCATTAAAGAGGGGCAGGAAGTTCTGGTAGAGTGACTTTCCTTCAACCAAGAAGAGATCAGGACCACAGTCCATAAGTTGAAGTCTGGGAAGACACCAGGAATTAACGTTGCCCCTGAATGGTTGAAGACAATGAGAGCACTGTACATTGGCTGCATAGGCTCTTCCCGACCAGGGGGCATGCTAATATTGTCCCCTCCCTGGACATGTGTATGGACAAACATTAATAGCAAAGACAAGAACCCTCCCCTCCAAATTTCCATTGAAACCTTGAACCAAACCCAGACTGAACCTTTGCTAAGGCTTCAAAACAACCAGGAACAGAAGCAGGGAGGGGAAAACCCACCAGACCAAATGTAGAATCCCCCACAAATTCTAGATGCTTAAGGAAGCTGAGAACATTTGAGGTCTGAGCTGTTGGACTCTGGCAGGGTCTGCTGTGATGGGATTCCTTTATTTTTAATTGAATTCCCAGATCATGCTGTGAGCCAGGGGAGAGTGACTTGCAAACAGGAATCACAGCCCAGGTTCTCATTGAGCTAGAAATACTTTGTTTTGCAAATTAAATTTCCCATGAATAACAATGGTTTAAAGGGGACCCTGTCTGGTTGAGAATAATACATGTTTTAAAAGTCTGCACCTCTCTTGGTAATAACACCTTGGGTTGCTAAAGCTGGAGGGATTTTAAGAATCTAATTCCCTTCTCATTATTTGTTTTCTTCTTTCTTTTCTTCTCAGTTTGAACAATGAAAACAGACTAAGCAGCTGATTCTAGTTAGTACTTAGATACCTTGGTAATGTGGTCTTGTAAAAAAATAAGACAGAAATGTATAGAAGAGTATGTATAGTGATTAGATAAGATAGATAAGATAAATGTGTTGCCAACTCTTGGAAGTCTCACTATATTTGGGGGGTTTCTTATCTCTTGGACTTATGTTAGTTTGAGAGTTTCAGGGTTTTTTTGTTTTTTAAGTACGTTTCTAGCCCTCATGGCTGTGGAGAAAATCTTGAAAACATGTCCCAAGGGTATCCTAAAGCACTGGCTTTCAGCCTTTCCAGACCACGGTATCCCTTTCAGGAGTCTGATTTGTCTTATGTACCCCAACCTCATTTAAAAACTACTGGCTTACAAAATCAGAAATAAAAAAGTGTCACAGCCACTGCTACTGAAAAATGGCTTACGGTCTCTTTTTTACCATTAATTATAAATTCAATCAATATTGTACTTACATTTCACTCTATAGTCCATAGAGCAGTATAAACAAGTCATTGTCTGTATGAAATTTTAGTTTGTACTGACTTCGCTAGTGCTTTTTGATGAGTTGCTGTATCCCCATGGAAGATCTCTGCATACCCCCGGGGCTGAGAACCCTGTCCTAAAGGTTCAAACATGAGAAGGCAAATAAAACAACCAAAAATGTATATTTTAATCTTGTGATTTTTAAATCAATCTCATGATTTTGGGGAGCAGATTAATGATATTTGGACGTGTAGGGTTGGCAGCAGATAGATTGACAGACAGATCGATCTGCCTGGAGGCTGATGATAGATTTGAGTGGCCAAGTTCCTCTTGTCAATTTCACCTTCCATTTCTCCTGTGCTAGCACAGTTTTAACATAAGAACGGCCAGACTGGGTCAGACCAAAGGTCCATCCAGCCCAGTATCCTGTCTTCTGACAGTGGCCAATGCCAGGTGCCCCAGAGGGAATGAACAGAGCAGGTAATCGTCAAATGATCCATCCCCTGTCACTCATTCCCAGCTTCTGGCAAACAGAGGCTGGGAACACCATCCCTGCCCATTCTGGCTAATAGCCATTGATGGACCTATCCTCCATGAACTTAGCTAGTTCTTTTTTGAACCCTTTTGGCTTGTTTTATATTTGTATTTTTTTAAAGCATTTCACAGAAAACTTCCTTTTAGTTTGAAGATTCATAATTTAAAAAAAAATCTGCATGTTGGACCCAACCTGGCCTGAGTTTTGGATTAAGAAGGAAAATATATATCATAAAATTCAAATCACACACAAAAATACCTGCACAAAGTCCAAATTGCCACCAGGTTCTCCTCTATGAGAAGGAAGCCTTAGCCATATCCCTCCCAGGGCATGGGGAGCACACATTAGAGCTGCCAGACAGCCTAGAATTTCTGGGATGATCCTGATTTAATCTGGTTCTGATGCTGGTTCTGACACATTTATGAAACTCAAAATTATTTTAGGGACCTATGAGCTGGGACTTTCTTAGGGCAGGTCTACACTAAGGGCGGGGGTCGAACTAGGGTATGCAAGTTCAGCTACGTGAATAGCGTAGCTGAACTCGAAGTACCCTAGTTCGAACTACTTACCCGTCCAGATGCCGCGGGATCGAAGTCCGCGGCTCCAAGGTCGACTCTGCCACCGCCGTTTGCAGTGGTGGAGTACTGGAGTCGACCGGAGCGTGCGGGGAGTTGGAACTATCGCGTCTAGATTAGACGCGATAGTTCGAACTCCGAGAAGTCGAACTCACCACGTCGACCCGGCAGGTAAGTGTAGACTAGCCCTAAGATTTCCAGATTCCAAGGCCAGAAGGGACCACTGTGATCATCTAGTCTGAGCTCCTGTATCGCACAGGCCGGAGACCTGCCCTGAAATCATTCCTGTTTGAACTGAAGCAGATCCCTTAGAAAAAGACATCCAGTTTTGATTTGAAAATGGCCAGTGATGAAGAATCCCCCACAACTCAATGGTGGCTTAACCTCACTGTTCAACATTTGCCCCTTATTTCCAGTCTGAATTCGTCTAGCTTCAGCTTCCAGCCCTGGGACTGTGTACGACCTTTGTCTGTGAGACTGAAAAGCCCAATATTCAATATTTGTTCCCCGTGTCGGTACTTATAGACTGGGATCAAGTCACCCCTTCGCCTGCTCTGTGTTAAGCTAAATAGCTTAAGCCCCTGGAGCCTATCCCTGTAAGGCAAATTTTCTGAGCCTTTAATCATTCTCATGGTTCAGAAGTGCTTAAGGGATTTGGGTGCCTGAATCCCACTGAATTCCAGTGGATTAGGCACCTCACTCCTTTAGGCCCCTTTGCAAATCTCAGGCTTGGAGCATCACTATATTGCACCACACTGTCCGTCTGCAGCAGGATTCACCCCATGGTCTGCATGACCAATATAGCAGCAGGATCTCCCCAGAGGAAGCCTGCCTTGCTCCTTGTCTCGCCTGTGCATGAGGAAAGCCGGGTCGCCAGCTGCTAGATCTCCCCATTTAGGGGTCAATAGCTGGCCCAGTGCCCACCCTGTGATTGCCAGGGTAAGCCACCTGGCATGGGGCACATCTGACAGACTCACAGCAGTGCCTGTCAGACTGGCTCATGGTGGGGGAAAGGGATGGGGAGGTGTGGAGCCCTCACGCAGCTCCAGCCACCTCTCTCTGGACAACGCCGACCAGCTAGGGGCAGCCTCCTGTCTGGAACTCCTCAGCAATGCTCTTTTGTTGCTGACGACTGTCAGGCGCTGTCATGGCAAAGGGGACGTCCCCGTGCTGACACCCCTCGAGCAGAGCTAGAGCCTTCAGAATAGCAGAGGGAGAAAGGCCATCCCAGAATGGCTCTGCTTTGGGGACAGCTGCTCTGTTCATACTCTTTGGCAGGGGCAGCTCCAGGCCCCAGCATGCCAAGCACGTGCTTGGGGTGGCATGCCGCGGGGGGCGCTCTGCCGGTCGCTGGGAGGGCGGCAGGCGGCTCCGGTGGACCTCCTGCAGGCGAGCCTGCAGAGGGTCCACTGGTCCCACGGCTCCAGTCCACCAAAGCCGCGGGACCTGCGGACCGCGGGACCAGCGGACCCTCCGCAGGCACGCATGCGGGGGGTCCACCGGAGCCGCTGCCGCCCTCCCGGCGACCGGCAGAGTGCCCCCCGCGGCATGCCGCCATGCTTGGGGCGGCAAAATGTCTAGAGCCGCCCCTGCTCTTTGGTGCCAACAAAGAGATTCTGCTCCCAGGGACAAGAGCTCCTGTGCCCAAGAGCCCCGTACTAGAGATATGGATCTGGCCATGAGATGTTCCAAGCCATCATGGTGCCCATGTGCGGAGCTGCCCCACCACCAGCCAACTTAATATGTGGGGCGGTGTCATGGGGAAAGTGCACTCTGTCCCCCTTGGGTCAGCAAGGGCATTGTAGCCCCACAGTTACGTCTGCCTGACTACCCTGACCTTCAGGGCAGTACAGACTTTGGCCATTAGGCCACCCAAACTTGTGGGGCTAGGTGGCCTGGTGGCCAACGTCACTATGTCTGCCCTCTCCCTCTGGGCAGCGAGGTCCAATGTCAGTGTGCTGCCCTTCTCCACAGGGCTGTGTGGCCTACTGGACAGAGTCAACAAAGCTGCCCTTCTCTATAGGTCCGTGTTGCCTAGTGGCCAGTCGGAGAAGTGGGCCGCCACCTAGGGGTGGGTGGCAGCTGGAGTAGGGGGACCCAGGCCCTCCCTATTGCACCGGGTCCCAGCCCAAGGCTCTGGCAGTGGCAAGTGAGTTTGAGTCAGAGGGGCTGAAACATGCTGATGACACCCTGCACAATGACTAGTCCCCCTGGGATACTTCCTACCGTGTCTCTGATGCAGTGGTCCAGGCATCTCCAGGGTCTCTGGGCTCCTCAGCGTGTGCAGCTCCCAGCAGCTACAACCTTACTTGGACATCCATGGCTGCTTGGGTGTCTGCCTGGGTCTCAGCGCCTCTGGCTTCCATGGTCAGGGGCTTCTGCAGCGCCCAGCCTGGAGATGCACGGTGCATCCTCCCTCCACAGCCGTCAACCCAGACTGGACTGAATCACTCCCCTTTATACCAGTGCTCCAGCTGGAGAATGCCCAACATTGGTGAGGGGGCAGGGCTTCCTCTGTGCAGAGTGTGGGGTTAACCCCTTCTTGGCCAGTGGGGGACCAGTGCACCCTATCACAGGGGTTCAGAGGGGCAAGTGCATACCTGTGCCACTCTAGGGGCTCACCCCACTTACACCAGGCCTCAGTTTGGCCCAGAGGAGACAAAGTCCAAGCTCTGTCCTCGTATTTCAGACTGGAAATTAGTAAGTTAACTTCCTAGTTGCTAGGAGCCACTAATGCAGGCTGCTGTGGTTAAAAGAACTCAGGAATGAAGGGGCTACCAAGATAGGGTAGTGATTGTGCAAAGATAAAAGCCGCTGATGGTGTGAGCACATCCCAAGACATGGAAGGAGAAACCAGGAGACTCAGACCCAGGGACTCTTGTTCTGAGGGAGGTCACACCATCCAGGACATTAGACTCACACCCAGCTCTCTGCAGTGTCTAACAGGCTCTTGGGAGGACTGGGGCTAGAGCACTGGACTGGGAAAAAAGAGAAATTTTACTTCTGGCTCTGCTGCTGACCTGCTGGGCAAGCCACAGCCTCACTCTGTGCCTCAG
>NC_059085.1:0-153297 GCF_020497125.1 Mauremys mutica | reverse complement strand
CCCTTCCACAGCCCAGAGCCCCCCCCTACACCCCAACCCCCTTCCCCAGCCCTGAGCCCCCTCCCACACCCCGACCCCCTGCCCCAGCCCTGAGCCCCCTCACACACCCCAACCCCTTCCTGCATTGCAACCCCCTCATCCCCACCCCACTCCAGAGCCTGCAACCCCAGCCAGAGCCCTCATCCCTCCCACACCCCAACCCCCGGACCCAGCCCAGAGCCCCCTCCTGCACCCATAACCCCTCGTTTCTGGCCCCACCCCGGAGCCCACACCTCCAGCTGGAGCTCTCAGCCTGCCCCAGCCCAGTGAAAATGGGTGAGGAGGGGGGAGAGTGAGCGGTGGAGGGAGGGGGGCTGGGTCTCGGGGAAGAGGCGGGGGTGGGGATAGGGGTGTTGGAACCCTAGCGGGGTGCTGGGGGGGAGAATCTCCCCTGCAGAGCCCTTGTTCCTAGAGCTGGCGTGAGAGCCGCACCGAGCGGGGGTCCTGGGCCAGCCTTTCTGGGATGTCGGGGAAGGTGGCAGTTGCTCTGGCACAGGCTGGAGTCAGCGGAGCTGGGGGAGGGGAGGGCTGCAGGGTCGGGGGAGAGGCAGGGAAGTCTGGGTGGGGGAGGGATGAAGGGTGGTTGGCGCAGGGCTGGCCTAGGGGGCAGAGCTTGCAGAAAGGTGGCACCAGGGGCCTGGACAGGACAGTGGCGGTGGACGGCGATGCCCTCAGCAGAAGCCCTTATGGCTGGAAGCCGCTCAGCCCCCCCCCTTCCCAGAGCAGAGGGGTGGGGAGAGACCCCCCCCGGGGCTAGCCAGGCTCCCCGCCCCAGCAGCCCTGCTGTGGAATCCAGGTATTGTCAATCCCCCCTGCAGAGGCGTTGGCAGGGCCAGTGCTGTGGAGCAGCTTGGAACAATTAAACCCAGTTCACTCCGGCTAATTAAACTGTCCGGAATCTCGTTCTCCTTCCCCCCATCACGGCTTCCGGCGTCTCTGCAGCTGGTGGGGAGACGTAAATGCTGCAGCTGGGGGTGCCCCTGCTGAAGGCAGGCCAGGCCTGCTGAGTGGGGGCAGTAGGGCTGGACCAGCAGGGGAGCTGCAGGTCCGGATTGTGGCACACAGCTGGGGCCTGGAATAACTGTCAAAAGGTCAGGTGCCCTGAGGCTGGTGGGTCGGTGCCCGAGGGAGGCCCAGCTCCTGCTGGAAATGCCCTGGCCTCCAGGCAGGCTCGGCCATTACGGCGCCGTGGGGCTGAGCGGGAGGTTTCCTACTTGCTCAAAGGGGAAGGTGGCAGAAAGACCCCACATGCAGCATGGCTGACCGCCTGGCACAGACATGGGCAAACTGCAGCCCGTGGGCCACATCCAGCCCATGGGACCGTCCTGCCTGGCCCAGGAGCTCTTGGCCTGGGAGGCTCGCCCCCGGCCCCTCCCCCACTGTCCTCCGGCCCCGCAGCCTCAGCTCACCCCACTGCCGGCGCAATGCTCTGGGCGGTGGGGCTGTGAGCTCCTGGGGCAGCACCGCTGCAGAGCCCGGCCTGACCCGGTCTCTGTGCTGCGCCGGGGCGTGGCTGGCTCCAGCGGGGCGGGGCGGCTGCCTGTCCTGGGGCTCTGGGCAGGGCCGGCTCCAGACCCCAGTGCGCCAAGCGCGTGCTTGGGGCGCCATGCCGGGGCGGGGGGCTCTGCCGGTGGCCGGGAGGGCGGCAGGCGGCTCCAGTGGACCTCCCACAGGCGTCCCGCGGCTTCGGTGGAGCATCCGCACACACGGCTGCGGGAGGTCCACCGGAGCCACAGGACCGGCGACCGGCAGAGCGCCCCCCGCGGCGTGCCGCCCTGCTTGGGGCGGCGAAATTCCTAGAGCCGCCCCTGGCTCTGGGTGGTGCGGCTGTAGTGCCACCAGCCACCAGTGCTCCAGGCAGTGCGGTAAAGGGGCAGGGAGCGGGGGTTGGGGGTTGGATAGAGGGCAGGTGTAACCCCAGATGTGCCCTTTCCCCTCCGTCCCTCCACACACACCCCACCGCACCCCGGCTCTCCCAGCCCTGGGCTCCCAACAGCTCTACCTCAACCTGACCTGCAGCTCCCCTCCCCTGCCTACTACTACTTCATTAATGGTCTGGAGGATGGCGTGGATGCACCCTCAGCAAGTCTGCAGATGACACTAAACTGGGAGGAGTGATAGATGCACTGAAATTAGAGGATTGGGCCAAAAGAAACCACACACCCACACCCACACACACCCCAGCCTCTTCAATCCAGGCTGCACGGGGGTCAGGCCAGCAAGGTGCACCTCTGCTCCCAGCTATGTCAGTGCCTGCCTAGCCAGCTGGCCCTTGACCAGTGGCGCTGCTCTGGTGTCACAGCACAGGCTGTTTTGTAACATGTCCCCAGGCAGGAGGACATGAAGTGAGCTAGATCTGCAGTGAGGAAGCGTTAGGTGAGATATTAGGAAACACTTTCTAACTCTAAGGCAGTTAAACACTGGAACAGGATCCCAAGGGAGGCTGTGGAGATCCCGACCCTGGAGTTTAAGAACAGGCTGGACAGACACCAGTTGGGGATGATCTAGGTTTACTTGGTTCTGGCTCAGCACAGGGGGCTGGACTAGATGACTTCTCGAGGGCCTTTCCAGCCCTACAGTTCTGTGCCAACCGTATCCCTAGCAACCACACATCTGCTGGTATGGGACTTCCGGAGCCTCCCTAGCTAAGACACCCCTCTTTTGCTAGCGCTTTGTAGGGGCTGAGATGTCTTGTGATGTTCCCAAGCACCAGGCTAAAGCCGCATGGATCAGATTAAACAATAATTACTAGGAAGGAGAAGAGAAGTTCCTACTAAACCTAAAGGCATGGGACAGAACATAACATAAGAACATAAGAAAGGCCGTACCGGGTCAGACCAAAGGTCCATCTAGCCCAGTATCTGTCTACCGACAGTGGCCAATGCCAGGTGCCCCAGAGGGAGTGAACCTAACAGGCAATGATCAAGTGATCTCTCTCCTGCCATCCATCTCCATCCTCTGACGAACAGAGGCTAGGGACACCATTCTTACCCATCCTGGCTAATAGCCATTTATGGACTTAGCCACCATGAATTTATCCAGTCCCCTTTTAAACATTGTTATAGTCCTAGCCTTCACAACCTCCTCAGGTAAGGAGTTCCACAAGATGACTGTGCGCTGCATGAAGAAGAACTTCCTTTTATTTGTTTTAAACCTGCTGCCTATTAATTTCATTTGGTGACCCCTAGTTCTTGTATTATGGGAATAAGTAAATAACTTTTCCTTATCCACTTTCTCAACATCACTCATGATTTTATGTACCTCTATCATGTCCCCCCTTAGTCTTCTCTTTTCCAAGCTGAAGAGTCCTAGCCTCTTTAATCTTTCCTCGTATGGGACCCTCTCTAAACCCCTAATCATTTTAGTTGCCCTTTTCTGAACCTTTTCTAGTGCTAGAATATCTTTTTTGAGGTGAGGAGACCACATCTGTACACAGTATTCAAGATGTGGGCGTACCATGGATTTATATAAGGGCAATAATATATTCTCAGTCTTATTCTCTATCCCCTTTTTAATGATTCCTAACATCCTGTTTGCTTTTTTGACCGCCTCTGCACACTGCGTGGACATCTTCAGATTACTATCCACAATGACGCCAAGATCTTTTTCCTGACTCGTTGTAGCTAAATTAGCCCCCATCATGTTGTATGTATAGTTGGGGTTATTTTTTCCAATGTGCATTACTTTACATTTATCCACATTAAATTTCATTTGCCATTTTGTTGCCCAATCACTTAGTTTTGTGAGATCTTTTTGAAGTTCTTCACAATCTGCTTTGGTCTTAACTATCTTGAGCAGTTTAGTATCATCTGCAAACTTTGCCACCTCACTGTTTACCCCTTTCTCCAGATCATTTATGAATAAATTGAATAGGATTGGTCCTAGGACTGACCCTTGGGGAACACCACTAGTTACCCCTCTCCATTCTGAGAATTTACCATTAATTCCTACCCTTTGTTCCCTGTTCTTTAACCAGTTCTCAATCCATGAAAGGACCTTCTCTTTTATCCCATGACAGCGGGATAAGTTCGTGGGTCTAAGGCCTGGTCTACACTACACAGGTTGCATAAGGCAGCTTACATGGACCTAGTTATGTCAGTGTGCACACTACAGCCTTGTCCCGCTGGCGTAAGTGCCCTGCTACACTGACATCATAACTCCATCTCCATGAGCGGCGCAAGGCTGTGTCGGTGTAGTTAGGGCGATGCAGTGTCTGCGTGGACACTGTTACTGACACCAGCGCTTGGCTAAACTTCTTGTCACTTCCAGCCTCTATGCTGGTGCCATGAAATTGACAGGCGAGCGGGGCAGCTAGATGGGAACCAGGGAGGCAGTGACCATGAGACAGGGCTGCCCGGCGGGGGAAAGGGGGGGCAAGTGGGGCAGTTTGCCCCAGGCCCCGGGCTCCCACAAGAGTTTTTCGGGGCTCATGGAGCAGGGTCCTTCACTCGCTCCAGGGCCCCCGGAAAACTCTCGCAGGGCCCGGGCCTCCGGAGCTTCTTCCACTCTGGGTCTTTGGCAGTAATTTGGTGGTGGTGGGGGGTCCTTCCGCTCCGGGACCCACCGCCGAAGTGCCCCGAAGACCTGCGGCGGGGGGTCCTTCTGCCTGGGGGGCCCCCTCTTGCCAAAGACCCCAGGCCCCCTGAATCCTCTGGGCGGCCCTGCCATGAGATTGTCGAGTTCAGGATCAAGGAAGAAAGGAGAGCAGCAGAATACAGACCCTGGACTTCAGAAAAGCAGACTGGGACTCGCTCGGGGAACTGATGGGCAGGATCCCTGGGAGAATAACATGGGGGGAGAGGAGTCCAGGAGAGCTGGCTGTGTTTTAAAGAATCCTTACTGAGGGCACAGGAACAAACCATCCTGATGTGCAGAAAGAATAGCAAATATGGCAGGCGACCAGTTTGGCTTAACAGTGAAATCTTTGGTGAGCTTAAACACAAAAGGAAGCTTACAAGAAGTGGAAACTTGGACAGATGACTAGGGGGGAATATAAAAATATTGCTTGGGCATGCAGGGGTGTAATCAGGAAGCACAACTGGAATTGCAGCTAGCAAGGGATGTGAAGATGGCAGATGACAGAACAAGGAGCAATGGTCTCAAGTTGCAGTGGGGGAGGTCTAGGTTGGATATTAGGAAACACTATTTCACTAGGAGGGTGGTGAAGCACTGGAATGGGTTCCCTAGGGAGGTGGTGGAATCTCCTTCCTTAGAGGTTGTTAAGGTCAGGCTTGACAAAGCCCTGGCTGGGATGATTTAGTTGGGTTTGGTCCTGCTTTGAGCAGGGGGTTGGACTAGATACCTCCTGAGGTCCCTTCCAACCCTGAGATTCTATGATTCTATGAAGGGTAACAAGAAGGGTTTCTACAGGTATGTTAGCAACAAGAAGGAGGTCAGGAAAAGTGTGGGACCCTTACTGAATGGGGGAGGTAACCTAGTGACAGATGACATGGAAAAAGCTGAAGTACTCAATCCTTTTTTTGCCTCAGTCTTCACAGACAAGGTCAGCTCCCAGCCTGCTGCACTGGGCAGCACAGTATGGGGAGGAGGTGAGCAACCCTCAGTGGTGAAAGAACAGGCTAAGGACTATTTAGAAAAGCTGGACATGCACAAGTCCATGGGACCGGATGCGCTGCGGGAGTTGGCTGATGTGATTGCAGAGCCATTGGCCATTATCTTTGAAAACCCATGGCGACTGGGGGAGGTCCCGGATGACAGGAAAAAGGCAAATATAGTGCCCATCTTTAAAAAAGGGAAGAAGGAGAATCCAGGAAACTACAGATGGGTCAGCCTCACCTCAGGCCCTGGAAAAAATCATGGAGCACACGTCCTCAAGGAATCCATTTTGAAGCACTTGGAGGAGAGGAAGGTGATCAGGAGCAGTCAACATGGATTCACCAAGGGCAAGTCATGCCTGACCAACCTGATTGTCTTCTATGATGAGATAACTGGCTCTGTGGATATGGGGAAAACAGTGGACGTGATATACTTTAACTTTAGCAAAGCTTTTGATACAGTCTCCCACAGCATTCTTGCCAGCAAGTTAAAAAAGTATGGATTGGATGAATAAGGTGGATAGAAAGCTGGCTAGATTGTTGGGCTCAACAGGTAGTGATCAGTGGCTTCATTTCTTGTTGGCAGCTAGTATCAAGTGGAGTGCCCCAAGGGTCTGTCCTGGGGCCAGTTTTGTTCAACATTTTCATTAATAATCTGGATGATGGGATGGATTGCACCCTCAGCAAGTTTGTGGATGACAGGAAGCTGGGGGAGAGGTAGATACGCTGGAGGGTAGGGATAGGATCCTGAATGACCTAGACAAATTGGAGGATTGGGCCAAAAGAAATCTAATTAGGTTCAACAAGGACAAGTGCAGAGTCCTGCACTTAGGACAGAAGAATCCCAGGCACTGCTACAGACTAGGGACTGAGTGGCTAGGCAGCAATTCTGCAGAAGAGGACCTGGGGATTACAGTGGACGAGAAGCTGGATATGAGTCAACCGTGTGCCCTTGTTGCCAAGAAGGCTAATGGCATATTGGGCTGCATCAGTAGGAGCATTGCCAGCAGATCGAGGGAAGTGATTATTCCCCTCTATTCAGCATTGGTGAGGCCACATCTGGAGTATTGAGTCCAGTTTTGGGCCCCACACTACAAGAAAGATGTGGAAACATTGGAAAGTGTCCAGCGGAGAGCAACAAAAATGATTAGGGGGCTGGAGCACATGACTTATGAGGAGAGGCTGAGGGAACTGGGATTGTTTAGTCTGCAGAAGAGAAGAATGAGGGGGGATTTGATAGCTGCTTTCAACTACCTGAAAGGAGGTTCCAAAGAGGATGGATCTAGACTGTTCTCAGTGGTAGAAGATGACAGAACAAGGAGCAATGGTCTCAAGTTGCAGTGAGGGAGGTTTAGGTTGGATATTAGGAAACACTATTTCACTAGTAGGGTGGTGAAGCACTGGAATGGATTACCTAGGGAGGTGGTGGAATCTCCTGCCTTAGAGGTTTTTAAGGTCAGGCTTGACAAAGCCCTGGCTGGGATGATTTAGTTGGGGTTGGTCCTGCTTTGAGCAGGGGGTTGGACTAGATACCTCCTGAGGTCCCTTCCAACCCTGATGTTCTATGATTCTATGAGAGCCTTGGCTCTCAGTCCCCCCCTGCCGCCCCCCCCACTGCCCCTCTTCAGTGGGTGGAAGCGCTGCTGGTGAGGATGCCACCATCGACAGAAGGAGGGTAGTAATTACTGCCGTGGCTGTAGGTCAACCTTACATAGATCGACATAGGCTGCCTAGGATTCACTCCCTTCTGTTGGGGAGGCCCCGAGAGTGTGAAGATGGAGGGAAAAGAACTCAACAAGGAGAATCATTATTTGTTTTGTGGTCTCAGCTCGAGGCCATAATGGAAATCAGGGCCCATGTGTGGGGGGCTGCGCATGCAGAGTGAGAGATGGGCCCTGCCCAGATGGGGACAAAGGAAGGAGACCACCCGCATTTCAGAGAGGGGGCTATGGGCTGGACTAAGTTACCTGCTAGAAGCAGCCCCAGTGAATTCCTCATGTGCAGTAAGATACGGTTCAGTGTGAGTTAGAGGGTGTCCTCAGCTGGCCCTAAGAGACGGGCCCAAGGCCACACACGAATTCTGTAGCAGAGCAAGGAATTGAACCCGGCTGCTGGCGTCTCACTCCAGTGTCTTAACTGCAAGCCCAGACATGAACCAAAGAGTGCCAAATCCTCAACTGGTGTCAATCAGCACAGCTCCACTGGCACCAACCACACCAGCCAGTGGTCCTGCCCCAACCAGTGTCGCTCCATTGGAGCAGTGTCGCTCCATTCAATTTACATCTGAAGAGAATCTAGCCCAGAGGTTTAAACGTTCTCAGTAGAAATCACTTTGGTTCTTTAATTCCCGAGGGTTCACTTCTGTAGCATCTCTGAGTTCAGCACCTACTGAGTCTGCAGTTGTCCACGGAGCCTTCCAGGAAAGGACGAGGGAGATGAGACCTGAACCAATAACCTAAAAACACAAGCAGAAAATTCTTTTATTTATTTTATTTAAAACAAAAATCCTTCCAGGCTTTTCTGTATCAGAGAGAAGAGGCACAAATCCATTTTTCCTACCTTAACAGAGCCAGGGCTCATTCTGCCAACCACCCGCACCCTGCCATACTTCCTCCCTTGTCGTTAATTTCAAGCGCTATGAAATATACATCCTGGGCTCTAATCCATCTCCAGCTCTAACATGCTGACTAATGGGTGTGTTGTGCTGCACCGGTTCAAGTGTCATTTATGATTTTGTTGGGGAGTCTGTTAAAAGCCTCAAACACAGTCCAAAAAAAAGTATTGTGATTTGTGTTCAAACATTTCCTACCACTTACTGCCCTCCCCAATGTCCCTGTGACCCGCCGTGAATCCATCTCTCTTAGGCCTTGTCTGTGCTAGTTGTCATTCCCCCCGAGTGCTGCTTGGAGCAGTGTGCCCCCTAATACAGACCAGGCACTGGGAACTACGGGCGCTTTAAGCATTGCCTCATCCAGCCCTGCTCTTACCAGGCTCAGCCAGCCCAAGGGTTAAATGTAGGAGCATAAGACTTGCCAGACTGGATCAGACCAGCTAATCCAGCATCCTGTCTCTGACGGGGCCAGCACCAGCTGCTTCCGAGTAGAGTTCAGAGAGCCCTGTGCAAAGCAGTGAAGAGAGAACCTGCCCCCATGGGAAGTTTCTTCCTGCCATCTATCATGTAGAGCTCAGATTATGCCCTGGAGCATGAGGATTTATATCCCATCCACCTTTTTAATTTTTAAGAAACCTTTACTATTGTAACTCTGGGTATTTGTGTTCTCCACAGAAATGCTCAGGCCTCTCTTTGATTCCTACGAAGTCCTGGGCCTCAGCAGTAACTTGTGGCAATGAGTTCCACAAGCTAACTGTGCATTGGATGGGAAATGGGCTGGTCTGTACCATGGCTCTCATTGTTTTCCAGTGGTGGAGCTGTGACAGTGGAGAATTACAGGACAAAAAGCATTGTGGAGACACAGTATACAGAGACATTTTGTTCTGCTGGAAATAATCAATGTCACAGCAATATCAGAATTGCCAGACTGGATCAGTCAGACCCCAGGCCCATATAGTCCAATATCCTGCCTTCAAACATTGGCCAGCACCAGGTGCTTCCAACAAAGGTGTAAGAACCCCATAGACGCTCTGGGATAATCTGTCCCTAGGGAAGTCTCCTTCTGACCCTCACTAGCTAGTGATCAACTTAAACCCTGAAGCAGGAAGTGTAAGATTCCTTCCAAAATTTGAAGTTATTTTAACATTAACAATGATATCTCTGGATAATCTCATTATCCATATACACATCCAATCCCTGTTTGAATCTTGCTAACTTCTTGGCTTCAATTATATCATGTGGCCAGGAGTCCCACAGGCTGATGATGTTTCCTTTGATCAGTTTCAAATTTGCCCCTTTCCATTTGATCAAATGTTCCCTGGTTCTTGCATTACAAGGCAGCATGAAGAGAAGTCCCTGTCCTTTAGAGAGGTTCTTGAAAGCTCAGTGTCTTTTGCACTGGCATGTTTCGATCATTCCTTTTTGGATATTAAACTGTTACACGGAAGGCTCTAATCAAGTTACTTGTACGGCTAGATTGCCTCCCCCCACTGTGGTTTTATTTCCATGTTTCCCTGTTCACAGTGTATAGACATGCCTAGCACACACCTCCTGGTATATTTCACTAAGTGGCTCATAGGATTGCCACGTTTACCTGTAGGTATTCCTCTCACATCCCAGCATTTCTCATTCTCCCCAGTTGCCACTGGCTATAATTCCAGGCCAGAAAAAACAGCAAGATGTATGTGTGTGCGTGTGTGTGCACACGCACACACACAGCGTGCGCATCGTACAGTGCAGGATGTCAGATCTGTGTTAGGACATTTATCTTCACTGCTGCTGGGAGATGGAATATCTCCTCTTTCCTGGCTACTCCTTTCATGAGGTCTCTCTCTTCTCACTTAGGGCTTAGTGTCACAGCAGAGATCAGACATCATGCAAGTATGTGTTGTGGCAAGGCACCTTCTCTGTCTCCCCAGCCTCCACTGCTTTTAGCCCTGGTGAGATGGGCTTGGGTAATGTGGCCCCCTTGGGACACAGGGGAAGTCTGTTCCCACTATCTCCACCAGTCCTTTTAGAGTATTTTTCTCCCTTGTGGGAGAGAGAACTGCCTCTCCTCCTGGTGAGACTCGCTGTCTTGCTGCTCCTACCCTCCTGGCAGCAAGGCTCCTTCTCTCTCTTCTCTCCTCCCCCTTCCTCCCAGGGGAGGGTTTAAAAAGGTCTCAGGCAGCCCTTAGTTGGGATCAGCTGATCCTAATGAACCTCAGGTAGCTCCCTCTCAGCTGATTCTAATTGATACCTTGGCAACCCCTTCTCAGCTGAACCTGATTGACCTGTAGTTCCCCCCCAGCTGATAGGGAGGAGGGCCTTTTAACCCTCTGAGACTGGTTTCTACCCCTCCCATGCAGCTGTCTGTCCTGAGTTTATCGCAGTGTCTACATATAACTCTAGGGCCACCTAGAGAGCTTGCTCCTGTCTCTGAGCTCATACAGATTCAGTGGGGATAGAACTCAAACCTTCCTGCCAGGGGTGGCTCTAGCTTTTTTGCCGCCCCAAGCACGGCAGTCAGGCAGCCGTCAGTGGCGCACCTGCGGGAGGTCCCCGGTCCTGCAGATTCGGCAGCTTGCCTGTGGGACGTCCGCCAGTCCCATAGCTTCGGAGTACCCGCCGCCAAATTGCTGCCAAATCCGCGGGACCGGCGGACCTCCCACAGGCAAGCCGCCGAAGGCTGCCTGACTGCCACCCTCGCAGGGACCGGCAGGGTGCCCTCTGCGGCTTGCCGCCCCAGGCACACGTTTGGAGCTCTGGTGCCTGGAGCCGCTGCTGCTTCCTGCCACCTAAACTAATGGACAGTCTTCATTGGCTGTTAGTAGTGTGGGCATCCACCACGGAGGTGAACAGGCCTGATTCTATGCAGTAGAGGGCAGTGGTGACTCTCACAGCTGAGGCACCTGCACCTGCATTGCCCCTCCATGGTCCATCAAGGGCATACCCCAGTCACTGCCTCTCTTGGGTGGAGACGAGCATCTCTCTCCCTTTCGAGCGGTATATTTCCAGGCTGTACAACTCCTGGATAGTGATGTGAATTCACCTGCAAAGTCAGACTGTCTAAGCAGGCCTGCTTGCTTTCTCTTCAAAGCTTAATAAGAGCAGAATTGCCCACAGTTAAGCTAGCACACAGATCTTTCCAAGCAAGCATATTTATTCGTAGAGTAAAGCATTACAGCATAAACATGTTAAAGACGATAAAAGAACTTACTCTCATGCTCATAAGCTTACTAGAGATCACCTCCAACTCCACCGTGGGCTCTGGCAGGTGATTAGTTTTTTCTGTGGTCACAAGTTCATAATATCCGGTGACAGGGTGTACTGAGTCCTTGGAGGCCCCTGCTGGAGGTCTTGCCGTCCTACCACAACCCACCCCAGGAAAGGAGCAGTAAATGTGGGTCCTCCAGCCCTGCCTAGAAAGGCTGCAGGGAAGCAGCCAATCAGAGCTCAGCAGGTTCAGTTAAAAGGAGCAGCAGGGCGTGAGTTACTCAGCTGCAAGCTGGTGCCAGGAGAGTGAGGAAGTGCTACGTTGCTGTGAAACTCTGTGGGTAAAGCGAGTGGGGAAAACCGTGCTCAAGCAAGGACAGGACTTACAAGCTCTCCAGGCAAAGAGTCCTGAGAGACCAGAACAGAGACCAAGGCTATGGCTATAGCACAGCTTAGGTCGGTATAAGTGATTTTGCTCAGGGCTGTGAATAAACCACCCCCCGGAGTGATGTAAGTTGCACCAACCTAAGCGCCGGTGTAGGCAGCGCTATGTCAGCGAGAGAGCTTGTCCCGCCAAAGTAGCTGCGCAGCTCGCAGAGCCTGGAGTAATTAAGCTGTTGGCTTCGAGCACTGGGGTAAGTTCTGTAGTGTAGCAATAGCCTGAGAAAGTCTCCAGGCAGGGAGGCCTGGGAGAGACCCTGCTCAAACAGGGAACGGACAGAGACCCCAAGAAGAGGAAGGGGCCACGTGGGAAATGGCCCAGGGAATAGCAGCAGCAGGAGGCAGCACATGGCGGCTGTTTGTAGGGTCTCTGGGTTGGACCCTTGAGTAGTGGGCAGGCCTGTGTTCTGCTACTGGCAGGTGGCCTAAACCCCGGTAAGGGGATAGGGCTTGTTTATAAGCTCAAGGGAAGGGCAGGAGTCTCCAGGGAGGAAGCCCCAGGGGTACTGCTCTGTACCAGCGCAGACCCGGACTTAAAGCAAGCCCAGAAGGGGCTGAGGACTGAGCCTGGAGACAGGGCTAAAGATGGTAACTGAGGCTACAGGGCCAGGCCCCGTTGAACCTTTTACTCTGGAGGGAGTTTGCTCATTCATGTGTTTGATTGTGGCTGAGCCAAGCCTCTGAAGACCCCCCTGAGGAGGGCAACAGCTGACAGGCAGCACCGCGAACAGAGTGTTGGTTCACACTCGGCCGACAGGAGGCGCTTATAAGAGATGAGTGGCCCCCATCACACAGCCCCCGCTCAGAACTAGCGCACTCATGAAAAGTTTAGTCCACCCTCTATAGAGTTCGAAGGGATCTTGGATCTGGAGTTTCCAGGGACAGGTAATCAGTAGGCAATAGGCTGTTTTTCTCCCACAGTACAACTTTAACATGACATCCGTCACATCCTTTATTTTCACACACACAAGGTTTGTCTGTGCCAGGCCAAAATACCCTTAACTCTGCCCTGAGAAAAAATAATCACTTTTACCTATGTAAGAGAAAAAGTGACAAGGTGGGGAAGGTAATATCTTTTATTGGTCCAGCTTCTGTTGGTGAGATGGACGAGCTTTCGTGCTACACAGAGCTCTTCCTCAGGTCTGGTATGAGAAAAAGTGACATTTCATTGTTAACCACAAACACTCCAGTGTAATACTCTGATTCCAGTGCCATTTGTACCGACTCCAGGCATCTCTGCAGACGCCCACAGGCCACTGAAATTCCACAGTGAATAAAAGAAGCACGGCCCAAGAGCATCATGAAGTCTGTCTTTCCATGTGGTATGTGATTGGACTCATTCTCCGTGCCGCCTTGCACTTCACAGAGCAGCCTTCCAAACCACAAAAGGTCCAAAATCACAAACCAGGCTGCCCCTCCTCCCAGTTTTTTTCCTGAGATTTTAAAACGTGGGTCATTGGGGGTCTGTGTGTTTGCCGTCTGGTGCTGAAGGGTTTAGGGTTCATGTTTTCAAGCTTTTATCCACAGCCATGAGGGCTAGGAAGGAGTCTCCATGAGCCCTACCCCTGGCAAAACTCCTCTCCCTGGAGGCTCAGCTCAAAGGTGGTGACTGGCACACTGAGGGGAAGAGACAAAGTGCCCCCCACTCCCTATGCCTGACTGTCCCCATTGAATATGGGTTGTAATTGTTGGATGACACCCTGGATGGGTTCCGTGTGGGATGGTAGGTGACAATTAGGGGGGTGCAGTCGGGAGGGGGTTTACTGTTGAATTGAAGCAGATACTCTTGGGGTATTTGCGTGGCCCGTTTCATGATGCAATCTACTTCCCTGGTGGCGTGTCCTTGTTTGGGGAAGGCAGATGTAAGCGAGTTAA
This sequence comes from Mauremys mutica, assembly GCF_020497125.1. Taxonomy (NCBI): domain Eukaryota; kingdom Metazoa; phylum Chordata; order Testudines; family Geoemydidae; genus Mauremys; species Mauremys mutica. The sequence continues at coordinate 139,581 of NC_059085.1, read as the reverse complement.
GGTGTATATCCCGGACTTTCTCCTTGGTTCATCTGGGTAATTTGAACCAGCACTTTGAAACCTTACTTGCCAGCCAACGTGCTTTGGGCTGGGAATGCACATACGCAGAACTATAGATTCATGTCATATGTGTGGTCAGTGTAAGCGTAGAATTAATATTTTGTTTGCAAACCTCTGGGTAATTTGCCAAACCATCCTGGAAATTGATTTAATGCTGCAGTCGTGGCTGTCACCGACATCCCTTCATTCCACCCACCCATCACGCTGAGCAGGGACTCCTACCTTCTCCAGTGTGGGATCAGCATAGGCAGCAAACTCCTCTCATGCAATAGCAGTGAACAGAGGGAATGTTCTAAGAACATAGGAATTGCCAGGCCAGATCAGGGCAGTGTCCCCCAACTCCCCTAGTCCAGCATCGTCTCTCTGACAGTGACCAGCACTACATGCTTCAGAGGCAGGTGCAAGAAAACCTGTGATGGACAATTATGGAATAACCAGCCCATGGAGGGAAAGTTTCTTCCTGATCTTCATTAATGAGTGGCTGGCTTGTGCCCTGAAGCATGAGTCTCATGTAACTGGGAATGGGAACAGAGGCAGAGACTCACTGTGAGCAAGGGAGGGGGAAGGGCCTTGGGAATTGAGCTGCCACCGACAGAACAAACCTATCCCCATGGCTCACTAAGGAGCCATTTAAAGCTGGGTGAGGGACCAGTCCCACATCACACGGCCCCCCGCTGCGATGGTTTGTGCATTGTTTCAATAAATGAAACATATGAATAGTTTCATTCCAAACTGTTGACAGAACTGACACATTCCTGCAAAACACTCGGTTTCTTTGAATCACCATGGCTGAGTGGAAAGGTGTCCTGTGCGGATGTTTTCAACCCCTTCCGCTGACTAGCCAGTATCCCTGCATGGCCCAGGCAGCAGCATGCTCCCTGCAAGCAGAAATGGACTATGAGTGGCCCAGAGTAGGAGACTTTTACAAGGGCTCTGCCTCCTGCTTTATATTATGCCTGGAGAATGCTGTAATAAGTACACGATTGCTTCTGGTCCATCGACCATTTTCGGACTGCAGGTACAACACTCCACTCCAGCTCCCCATCCGTGACAAACATACCCATTACAAGCCTGTGACTGTGAGTGTCTTGTCCAGCTAGATTGTGAACTCCAGGCAGGGAATGTCTTTGCTATGACTACAGTCCTGCACCACTGAAATATAATAATAATTCACATCAAATGGGGATAAGAACCCTTGTCCTCCATTGTAAAGGGCTTTGAGCCATATGGATGAGAAAAGCTAATTCTTACTGCTCTGACGATTCAACACAGACACACGCACGCAGGGACTCCAAGTTCAGGTGGCAGCACGGGGGATGTGTAGGTGAGAAAAGACTCATGGAAGACAATAAAGATAACTAATAATATACCTTCCTAGTGGAAAGGAGTTGTCCAGAGAAGCCTGACAATTGGGATTGTTATCTAGAAAGGAGAGGAATAAGACTGGACATGATAAAAGTCTATGAAATAGTGACTGTGGTGGAGAAGGGAGACTGGGAGCTTCTGTTCTCCCTGTCTCCTAACACAAGAACAAGGGGACATTCAATGAGATTAAAGGTGGAAAATTAGAAACTGATCAAAGAAATCCATTTTCATACAATGCATAATTAGACGGTGGAACTCACTGCCACCGGAATTCACTGAGGCCAAGAACTTAGCAAAAGTCAAAAAGGGATTGGACATGTGTAGGGCTATTGAGACTATCCTGAGTTGTTATAACTAATGATAACAGTTTTGGAAGGGAGATAAAACCTGGTGCTTCAGGGCTTGAGCTGATCTCTCACTACTAGAGACCAGAGTGAGACCTAAGGTAAGGGGCTGATATCCTGCATCTGTTACTATGGGATTCTTGCACTTTCCTCTGAAGCGTCTGGTGCTGGCCTGTCAGAGACAGGACGCTGGACTGGATGGACCTGGGAGCTGATCCTTTGTTCTTGTGTGTGTGGAGCCTAGCTCAGAGCACGTTGTGAAGCACTGCATTCCTTCCTGCTGCAGGAGAGCAAAGTCTAATAACTCGTCATTGGGATTCTTGTACCTTCCTCGAAGGCAGCTGCTACTGGCCACCATCAGAGACAGGAGACCAGATGAGAGGGTGCAGTTGTCAGGCCGGTGTACGCAGGAGGTCGCCTTGATGAGCCTTCGATCTATGACTCAGGTTGGACACAGAGGCCATCCGATCTGGCAATCCCAGTGTTGTTACAATCAGGAATCCTGTCTTGAGAAGGGCAGAGGTAGATGTGAGTGGGTGGGTGGGTGGTGTGAGAGCGTTCCCAGGGCTCCCCCACCCAGGGCCACTGGGATTGTCTGTGCTGGCTCAGAGTCCCCGCTGCACGGGTCTCATCTGATCAGTGTGCAGGCTGCAGGGTCATTTAGTGCTTGCCTGGTCACATCAGCGCCATCAGAGCCAGTGTCGCAGCACAAGGCAATCTCACCCAAGCAGGTTCAACAGATTGAATCAGCTCCTCCAGCACTTTGCTGCCTATCATTCTGATTGTAAGCTCATTGTATCTCTCCCTCCAGCATGGCTGCCCGAATGTTCCTGGCTTGTACGCCTAATAGCCCTTCCTCCCACACCTACCTATCTCCCATCCCCCTCCTGCCTTCCTGCCTTGAGGAGTGAGCTGGGGCATTTCCAGCTTCTGCTGCAGAGTGTGCAAGCCAGTCTGTGCACGTGCATGGGCAGCCTGTTGGGGGGGGTCCCCTTTAAAGGTGTATGGACACAGGGAAAGCCTTTCTAGTGTGGCAGGCCCCTTAAGGGAATGCTGGCTGCTTTGTGGAAGTTGGTCTGGTTAGAGAGAAACTGCAGACCATGGGGTAGAGAAGGCGTTTCTAGGGTGGGGCTCTCGGCCAACAGCAGAGGTGGAGCCCTGTGGCTTGTTTTAGCTGCATCTGGGCTCATGACTGTGCTTGAACACACACTCCTTGTGCACCCCAACATTCCTTGGCTAGGAGTTCTGAATGTGCAAAGAGTGCAGGATCAGGCCCGAACCAGCCGAACAGTAACACTCAGTGAGGTGTGCATTCACCAGCCATTAGAGACAGGTGTGGTGCATGCTGGGCCACCTCCAGCCCGCCGAGACCCGCATGGTTTTCACTGTGCTGCGTACCATGGCCACTTTCAACGGCACACGGGCAGATGGGAAGGAACTCAGGCTTGGGGGAGGTGCAATGAATTGCTGAGCGGGGGCAGGCGGATGGGGGGTCGAGGGGTGTAATGAGTTGCTGGGTGGGGGCAGGCGGATGGGGGGCGGGGGGTGTAATGAGTTGCTGGTCGGGGCAGGCGGATGGGGGGTCGAGGGGTGTAATGAGTTGCTGGGTGGGGGCAGGCGGATGGGGGGCGGGGGGTGTAATGAGTTGCTGGGTGGGGGCAGGCGGATGGGGGGCGGGGGGTGTAATGAGTTGCTGGGCGGGGCAGGCGGAAGGGGGGGCGGGGGGTGTAAGGAGTTGGTGGGGCGGGCAGGCGGTGGGGGGGGCGTGGGGGGTAATGAGGTGCTGGGCGGGGCAGGCGGATGGGGGGCGAGGGGTGTAATGAGTTGCTGGGCGGGGCAGGCGGATGGGGGGGCGGGGGGTGTAATGAGTTGCTGGGCGGGGGCAGGCGGATGGGGGGGCGGGGGGTGTAATGAGTTGCTGGGCGGGGGCAGGCGGATGGGGGGGGCGAGGGGTGTAATGAGTTGCTGGGCGGGGCAGGCGGATGGGGGGTCGAGGGGTGTAATGAGTTGCTGGGCGGGGGCAGGCGGATGGAGGGGCGGGGGGTGTAATGAGTTGCTGGGTGGGGGCAGGCGGATGGGGGGGCGGGGGGTGTAATGAGTTGCTGGCGGGGGCAGGTGGATGGGGGGGCGGGGGGTGTAATGAGTTGCTGGGCAGGGCAGGCGGATGGGGGGCGGGGGGTGTAATGAGTTGCTGGGTGGGGGCAGGCGGATGGGGGGCGGGGGCTGTAATGAGTTGCTGGGCGGGGGCCGGCGGATGGGGGGTCGAGGGGTGTAATGAGTTGCTGGGCAGGGGCAGGCCGATGGGGGGTCGAGGCGTGTAATGAGTTGCTGGGCGGGGGCAGGCGGATGGGGGGGCGGGGGGTGTAATGAGTTGCTGGGCGGGGGCAGGCGGATGGGGGGGCGGGGGGTGTAATGAGTTGCTGGGCGGGGGCAGGCGGATGGGGGGTCGAGGGGTGTAATGAGTTGCTGGGCAGGGGCAGGCGGATGGGGGGTCGAGGGGTGTAATGAGTTGCTGGGCGGGGGCAGGCGGATGCGGGGGACGGGGGGTGTAATGAGTTGCTGGGCGGGGGCAGGCGGATGGGGGTCGAGGGGTGTAATGAGTTGCTGGGCAGGGGCAGGCGGATGCGGGGGTCGAGGGGTGTAATGAGTTGCTGGGCGGGGGCAGGCGGATGGGGGGCGGGGGGGGTAATGAGTTGATGGGCAGGGCACGGAGATGGGGTGGCGCGGGGTGTAATGAGTTGCTGGGCGGTGGAGGGCGGATGCGGGGGGCGGGGGGTGTAATGAGTTGCTGGGCGGGGCAGGCGGTTGGGGGGCGAGGGGTGTAATGAGTTGCTGGGCGGGGGCAGGCGGATGGGGGGCGAGGGGTGTAATGAGTTGCTGGGCGGGGGCAGGCGGATGGGGGGGCGAGGGGTGTAATGAGTTGCTGGGCAGGGCAGGCGGTTGGGGGGCGAGGGGTGTAATGAGTTGCTGGGCGGGGGCAGGCGGATGGGGGTCGGGGGGTGTAATGAGTTGCTGGGCGGGGGCAGGCGGATGGGGGGCGGGGGGTGTAATGAGTTGCTGGGCGGGGGCAGGCGTTTGGGGGGCGGGGGGTGTAATGAGTTGCTGGGCGGGGGCAGGCGGATGGGGGGCGTGGGGTGTAATGAGTTGCTGGGCGGGGGCAGGCGGATGGGGGTCGAGGGGTGTAATGAGTTGCTGGGCGGGGGCAGGCGGATGGGGGTCGAGGGGTGTAATGAGTTGCTGGGCAGGGCAGGCGGATGGGGGGTCGAGGGGTGTAATGAGTTGCTGGGCGGGGCAGGCGGAAGGGGGGGCGAGGGGTGTAATGAGTTGCTGGGCGGGGGCAGCCGGATGGGGGGCGAGGGGTGTAATGAGTTGCTGGGCGGGGCAGGCGGATGGGGGGGCGGGGGGTGTAATGAGTTGCTGGGCGGGGCAGGCGGATGGGGGGGCGAGGGGTGTAATGAGTTGCTGGGCGGGGGCAGGCGGATGGGGGGCGAGGGGTGTAATGAGTTGCTGGGCGGGGCAGGCGGATGGGGGGGCGGGGGTGTAATGAGTTGCTGGGCGGGCAGGCAGATGGGGGGTCGAGGGGTGTAATGAGTTGCTGGGCGGGGGCAGGCGGATGGGGGGGCGGGGGGTGTAATGAGTTGCTGGGCGGGGGCAGGCGGATGGGGGGTGAGGGGTGTAATGAGTTGCTGGGCGGGGCAAGCCGGTGGGGGGGCGGGGGGTGTAATGAGTTGCTGGGCGGGGCAAGGGGATGTGGGGGCGGGGGGGTTAATGGGATGCTGGGCGGGGGCACGCGGAGTGGGGGCGGGGGTGTAATGAGTTGCTGGGCGGGGGCAGGCGGATGGGGGGCGGGGGTGTAATGAGTTGCTGGGCGGGGGCAGGCGGATGGGGGGGCGGGGGGTGTAATGAGTTGATGGGCAGGGCAGGCGGATGGGGGGCGTGGGGTGTAATGAGTTGCTGGGCGGGGGCAGGCGGATGGGGGGGAGGGGGTGTAATGAGTTGCTGGGTGGGGGCAGGCGGATGGGGGGCGGGGTGTAATGAGTTGCTGGGCGGGGGCAGGCGGATGGGGGGGAGGGGGGTGTAATGAGTTCATGGCCAGGGCAGGCAGATGGGGGGTCGAGGGGTGTAATGAGTTGCTGGGCGGTGGCAGGCGGATGCGGGGGACGGGGGGTGTAATGAGTTGCTGGGCAGGGGCAGGCGGATGGGGGGGCGGGGGGTGTAATGAGTTGCTGGGCAGGGCAGGTGGATGGGGGGGCGGGGGGTGTAATGAGTTGCTGGGCGGGGCAGGCGGATGGGGGGCCGGGGGGTGTAATGAGTTGCTGGGCGGGGGCAGGCGGATGGGGGGCCGGGGGGTGTAATGAGTTGCTGGGCAGGGCAGGCGGATGGGGGGGCGGGGGGTGTAATGAGGTGCTGGGCGGGGGCAGGCGGATGGGGGGCGAGGGGTGTAATGAGTTGCTGGGCGGGGGCAGGCGGATGGGGGTCGAGGGGTGTAATGAGTTGCTGGGCGGGGGCAGGCGGATGGGGGTCGAGGGGTGTAATGAGTTGCTGGTTCTACTTTGACATCAGCATGGAAACATGCAGCCCTCCCAAAGTTGCAGTGAGCACTGGTTAAGGTCTCAGCCTCCAGTGCAGTGACACTATCAAACTGGATTCTATGCCCTGGTGAACTGCACCTATTCTTCACAGCGATTCATGCAACTGGCTCCTTTGTTGATGGCACTGGTACTCCTGAGGTCTGGGGGATTTTGTGCAGTGACAGTCCTGTGAACCCAATTCTTGCAGGTTGACACCCTATAGAAGTACACACCCAAATACTCATTGCCCATCTAAAATGCTACCTAAATGTCTTCTTTGAAAAATGTACTGATGTCATTTCCCAAGGGGTCCAGGACTCGCAAGACCAGTTCCACACATCCAGTGTACATTGTTCTCTCAGGCCACGTTTATACTTACCGCGCGGGTCGACGCGGCGAGTTCGACTTCTCGGAGTTCGAACTATCGCGTCTGATCTAGACGCGATAGTTCGAACTCCGGAAGCGCCGCGGTCGACTCCGGTACTCCACCGCGGCAGGAGGAGTTGGCAGAGTCGACCTTGGAGCCGCGGAGTTCGCTTCCGCGGCGTCTGGACGGTAAGTCATTCGAACTAGGGTAGTTCGAATTCAGCTACGTTATTCTCGTAGCTGAATTCGCGTAGCCTAGTTCGACCCCGGGGCTGTGTGTAGACCAGGGCTCAGTGACCTGTTGTGCATGAGGAGAGCTGCCATATCACAGAATGGATCATGCGATTCGAGGAGACTGAATCAGCAACAAAGCCAACTTTCAGGGTGGTGCAGTGATACATGAAGATGGTTGAGTCTTTGCCGCCTTTTATTCAATCTGTCAGGACTACTAATTGGGATTTGTACCTTGCAGCACTTTATTGCTGTGGATTTAACCAGCTATACTGCAATGATTGCCTGGTACCTCACTGAGATAAGAGGCGTAGAAATGTCTGATCCTGTCACATGTGAGGAGTTTTGAAAAAGAAATTGGGTTGTTAAAAGGTCCCTTTGGTGCGCTTGGTTTAGACAAAGCCCTAGAACATGCATGGGCATAACAAAGTATCCAAACGATCTTTCCTGGTGTTTTCTGACAAGCCCAGAACTCCATCGAATTTCAAAAGGAACATTAAGCGTGGTCGGGATGGCTCCCCCAGAACTAACCGAGCACTAGCTAGGCCCATTAGGTGCTGTTAAATACCAAGAAGGGGCTATTTTAAAGCTGCAGGATGAGTTTATTCACACTGGCAACCTATGACAAAAGCTGTTTTCAACGATAAGATAGCTCAAGGTATCAGTCAAATGGATGCTTTCGGTCATGACTTGTACAAAGTTTTTAAAACCCCCCAAATTAGCCAATGCTCCATTAATCTATGGGCTCAGTCAAGATGAACAGACTAAAGCTGTGTTTGAATGCAAAGAAGAAAGTCAGAGTGAAGTCAGAAGGGAATATTACAGAGCTAAACTTAGACAGGTCATTGTTTGCTCATCTCCTGGTCATGTCCAGAGCCCAGCATGATATTGAACTGCATGCAGTGGTGGCTCCAGGCACCAACATTCAAGTGCATGCCTGGGGTGGCAAACCGCGGGGGGGTGCCCTGCCGGTCCCTGCGGTCAGCTTGCGTGCAGGAGGTCCGCTGGTCCTGCGGCTTCGGCGGCAATTCGGCAGCGGGTACGCTGAAGCTGCGGGACCGGCTGACCTCCTGCAGGCATGCCGCCGAATCCGCAGGACCGGGACCTCCCGCAGGCGCGCCGCCGAATCCGCAGGACCGGGACCTCCCGCAGGCGCGCCGCTGACGGCTGCCTGACTGATGTGCTTGGGGCGGCAAAAAACTAGAGCCGCCCCTGACTGAATCAGGCTCTGGGAGAGTCCTAGTTCTCCATGGAACCACGATCAATGTTTGAACGCTCTGGAATAATGCATATGTGCCTGTCAGATGAAAAGCAAACTAACACACGTCTTACAGGTTTTCCTAAGCAAACACCTGTTGACAATGTTTGGTACCCAATCAAATGATCATGTTTTCTCACTATAGCTTTGATGATGAGACCTAATAATGCAATCAAAATGAACACTGATCACAAAGCATTTCAATATTGTGGTGACTAGGACACTGATACTTTTTGACTGGACCTTTAACTGTGTTAAGAACTCTCCCTTTGTGCAGAATTCAGCAGCCATTTTGTTCTCAGTGCCATGGCAGACTGTTCCAGATACACACTCTACGCTCTTTCCATGGAAATTTGACTTTTGTTTTTTCTTGTTTTTTCGTAATCTCAAATGAAGCCATTTGAAGATTGAAAGAATCTGGATGCTCTTTGTTTATGGAAGTCTAGCAAATAACTTTTTTGTCTTCATTCGCTCAAAGGCAGCCGCCTCTGGAGTGGAACATGGCAGCTGTTTAAACAGAGAACAGCATCACCCAATGGCATGGATTATATGCTGTGTTTTTCAGGATCAAGGTTGGGAGGGTTCTGACCTAGGAGAGGCTAGAACTTGATGGCTCCATTGGAGAAAGGTGGAATCAGCATGCAAACTTTTGAGGAACAGGGAGGACAATCGAGATAGCTTCCTCCAGGAGACTGAGCCAGGTGTGAAGCCAATTCTTCAGTCATTTCCAGGCTTACACAAATCTGCCCACCAATAAATGTTAAACTCCCTCCTGACAGCAAGAGATGGGGCACTGGTCACCAATGGATAAGGTGGCTGACAGGATGTGGTGCTGGGGTGTCTATGTCTGTAGAACTGAGCATTGGAAGAGGCCTTCAGGAGCAGCGCAGGGCACTCTGAGGAGAAGAGAACACTCTGAGATCCTGAGACAGTCAGTTCAACTAAACTAGCCCCCCATATATAGTCCAAGATATACAGTAAATGGAAATATATGAGAAGGAAAGAGGGGCTTCAGTTTAACATACCTGAACTCACCTGATGTGTTCCTGACCCCATCTGGAATGCATCCAACTGGAAGAACCCTACTGCCACAGGCTGGACTCTCCTGCACCAGCCCTGGAGAACACCTCATGAAACATGCCAGATGGGGAGACTCTCTGCTGACTGGGTGCTTTAGAAATGGGAACACTTTGGATTTGCAGAACTGCATCATGCATCAGAGGGGGGAGGAGTGACAGATTGCAGTGCCTGACAGATTATGGAAAGAAGCAAAGGAGAATGTCATCATCTAACTGAAAATGCTGAAGGATTGTAGCGGGGGCATGCCCACAGACTGAGGCCCATTACACCTGGGCTTCTCTGGTGGGCTCATACCAAATGTCTGCAACTCAAGGGGATTTGCTTTAGAAGACATTTAGCAATGATGCCTCACCCTGCTGTGCGGGTGACCTAAGGGGTTAAGAAACAGAGGAGCTGCCATACTGGGTCAGATCAATGGTCCATCTAGCCCAGTGTCCTGCCTCTGACAGTGGCCAGTCCCAAAGCTTCAGGGAGAGTCTACAGAACAGGTCAGTTTTGGAGAGATCTACCCGATCTTCCTTCCCAGCTTCTGGCAGTCAGAGGTTTAGCGTCATCCTGCAGCATGGGCTTGTGTCCGTGACCATCTTGGCTAATAGGTTCATGTAGGACATGGCCATCAATGACTATCTAATTCTTTTTTTAACCTAATTTATACTTTTGGCCTTCACGACATCCCCTGGCAATGAGTTCCACAGGTTACTTGTGCATTATATGAAAAAGTATTTCCTCTTGTTTGCATTAAACCTGCTGCCTATCAATTTCACCAGGTGACCCCTGGTTTTTGTATTGTCGGAAAGGCTAAATAACACTTCTCTAATCACGTTATCCACATCATGCATAATTTGTATAGACCTCTATTCTATCTTCCCACTTAATCATCTCTTAAAGGTAATAATTGGAGATATACCAATCTCCTAGAACTGGAAGGGACCTTGAAAGGTCATTGAGTCCAGCCCCCTGCCTTCACTAGCAGGACCAATTTTTGCCCCAGATCCCTAAGCGGCCTCCTCAAGGATTGAACTCACAACCCTGCCCTGGTCTCTAGTCTCTCCCCATACGGAAGACATTCCGTACCCTGCTGCCCTTCTCTGAACCTTTTCTAGTTCCACAATATCCTTTCTGAGCTGGGGTGACCAGAACTGGACACAGTGTTCAACATGTGGGCAAACAATGGCTTGATATAGTCGCATTATATTTTATGTCTTATTTTCTATATCTTTTCCCTAGTAGCTTTCTAACATTCTCTTCACCTTTTTGACCACTGCTATGCACTGAGCTGAAGCTTTCACTGACTGTGCACAATGACTCCGAGATCACTTTCTTGAGTGGGAACAGCTGATTTAGAACCAATAATTATATGTCTGGCTGGGGTTAGTTTTTCCAGTGCATCACTTTGCACTTATCCGTACTGAATTTTGTCTGCCCTTTTGTTTCCTGATCACCCAGTTTTGTGAGCCCCCTCCCTCCCCCCGGTAACTCTTCGCAGTCAGCTTTGGATTTAACAATCTTGAATAATTTGGTATCATCTTAAGATTTTGCCACTTCGCTATTCACTCCCTTTTCCAGAGAATTAATGACTATATTGAACAGCCACGAGTCCCAGAACAGATCCTTGAGGACCCGCTGTTTACTTCTCTCCATTGTGAAAACTGACCATTGATTCCTCCCCTTCATTCCTATGCCTGTCTTTCAACCAGTGACCGATCCATGAAAGGACCTTCCCTGTTATCCCATGATTACTTAGTTTTCTTAAGCGCCTTTGGTGTAGGACCTTATCAAAGGCTTTCTGAAAGTCCAAGTACACTATATCCATTGGATCCCCCTTGTCCACATGCTTGTTGACAAATTCAAAGAATTCTAAGAGACTGGTGAGGCACGATTTCCCTTTACAGAAGCCATGTTGACACTTCCCCAACAAATTGTGTTTATCTGTGTGTCCGATAATTCATATGTGAGGTCCTTCAAAACTCTTGAGTGATACCATCTGGTCCTGGTGACTTAATACTGTTTAATTAATCAGTTTCATCCAACTCCTTTTCTGTTGACACATCAGTGTGGGACAGTGCTTCAGATTTACCACCCCAAAAGAATGGGTCTGCCATGGGCATCGTCCCACATTCTCTGCAATTTAGATTGATGCAAAGAATTTATTTAACTTCTTTGTCATGGCCCTTGTCTTCCTTCCTTTAACATCTTGCTCACTGCCTGTTTGGTAGGCTTCCTGCTTCTGAAAAAAATCCTTACTGATAGTTTTTGCTAGAGAGGGTTGGGTGCTGAGCGATGGGTGGAGAAAGGAGGAGGGGTTCAGAGACAAGGTAGCTGGGGGATAATAGACCTCCAGGAGCAAGAAGCACATTGCAGATTGATGGGGTGCTTGGACCACAGCAGCTCGCACTGACAGCACATAGCATAGATTGATGTAGGCGCTCTTCCTCGGCGGGGGAGACTGATTCCCCTGTGGGTTCTAAGAGGCCATTAACCCAGAAAAGCAGCTGTTACCTGCCCATTGATATTCTGGGGAAGGTGCAGGAGGTACTTATGCATGACCCTGGCAGGCTGCAGTCCCACTTGGCAGAGGCATGGCACAGTTAAACACCCCCAGTGGACCGGGGGAGCGGACGGATGAGTGCCTTTGCACCAAGATGGAGTGCCAGGCTCTGTGTGCAGCTCTCCAGCACTCCTCTGGGGACAGCCGGAGCGCTCTCCATGGCAGAGATGGCCCAGACTGCTTCCTGCAGTGATACAAGTACAATGGAAAGGACGGTAAAACGATAACGCCAGCTGGAAGGTCCATGGCACCATGTTCTCATTGCATGCGCCCAAGTCTTCCTGCCCCTAATCGAGGGATCTACAGTCCAAAGCACATTCCGCACTCGCTTCTTCCGCTAGGCCAGGCCAGCCCCCTCCCTGATGCTCAGGGCTGGGGAAACAGATGGGAGCAGCAGATTGTGCTGCGATTTCCACACGCCTTCTTCATTTCCCAGCCACTTTCGGCTGACAGCTTTTCAGAGCGCAGATTAATTGCCCTTTATAAGGGGACGGTTTCCATGGTGCGGCAGTAGCAGAGTTTGCTCTGATGAATGTTTCTTTATACCATGGAGCTGGGAGGTGCAGGGCAAGGGAGGGCAGGAGATGAACTGCAGTTGACTCCAAGCAGCTTCAACCCTGTCCTCTGGGTAAACAGTCAAGAGGTGAAGCTGGCTCCTAGTCTGGGGGGAATAGCTCAGTGGTTTGAGCATTGGCCTGCTAAACCCAGGGTTGTGAGTTCAATCCTTGAGGGGCGATTTAGGGATTGTTCCTGCTTTGAGCAAGGGGTTGGACTAGATGATCTCTTGAGGTCCCTTCCAACCCTGATATTCTATGATTCTAAGGCCATGTGACTGAAAACTGGCACTGTTTTTTACCTGCACGCCCATCTCACTCGGTAGGTTCTTAAAGTAGCTGTCAGTGCCCCTCACCACAGCCAGAAATCAGGGAACTGACAGTTTGTGGTATCTCTAAGGCTGCCTCTACTTTTGACAGAGTCTAACCAGGTGGCTCTTAAGGGCCCCTGTTAATCTAAATCCCATTAAAGTTTCTCTACACCAGCTCACATTGCTATCAGCTTTCCTGGGGAGGCGATTTCATAGAACATCAGGCTTGGCAGGGACCTCAGGAGGTATCTAGTCCAACCCCCCGCTCAAAGCAGGACCAATCCCCAACTCAATCCCCAAATCCTTAAATGACCCCCTCAAGGACTGAACTCACAACCCTGGGTTTAGCAGGCCAAGGTTCAAACCACTGAGCTCTCCCTCCCCAGATTGGTTACTGATGGTCAGAAGATGTTCATGTGAGGCAACAGTCCCCAGAGGTGTTAGGAGAGGGAGACAGTGTGGAGAGAGAGTCCAGGATTGGCACGCAGGAGAGCTGGGTTCTATTCCTGGCTCTGCTATGATTTCACTTCTCAGTGCATCAGTTTCCCCTTCTGTGAAATGTGGGTAATTATACCCACACTCTCACACACACCCCCCATTGTAATGTGCATGGAAATTGTTGGGTGAAAAGCACTAAGAAGTGTTAATGTGCAAAGGCCAAATGGGCTATGGACTGTGCTCTAAATATTAATCAACTCAAGCTCTATTGACCCAGCTGGGAGAGTGAATCCCACAGTGGGATGCCCCTGGCCCAGCCGCAGTGGGTCAAACCGAGGGACTGTCAGCTCCAGCTGCCCTGAGCTGCCCTGGCAGTTTGCAGGGTTACTGCTCCTGGATGTGACCAGGGCGGCAGCTGTTGAAGAACATGCTAATCCCACCTAGCACCCAGGCAGCTGTGTTCTGCATCAGCTGTGGCACCTGTGCCGTCTCCAAGAGCAGGGAAAAGGCACTGGGATAAGATGGTCAAAAGGCAGGGAGCAGGGCAGGAAGGATGGGACCCGAGAGGAAAGATTGCAAATGGCTGATCTGCAGGTGGGGGGCACCTGGCCTTCGTGGACACCCCTGCCCTGGAGCCTCTAAGAGAAGATGGGAGTCTGAGACATCCCCCCACCCCCCACACACTGCAGACCCTTGGACTAAGGGTGAATAAAGCATCTCGCCAAGGAGTAACAGTCCTTCTGCTACACCACCAGGATCCTCTTCCTCCACCCACCAGTGTCCTTGCTGTCTCCGTCTCCTCCCTGTCCCAGTCTTGGGTTGGTGCTGGTCCAGCAAAGATACTGCGCCATCAGTGCCTGACGAGAATGAGACTTGGAGCCATATGTCCTCTCTGTGCTGATGGCACTACAGCCCAGACGGGCTCCACCCCCAAGCTCATGTTGAACAGGGTGATAAAATAGAGCCTGGCGTGAAAGATCCCTCCTTCCTCCAAGCCCTCCTGGAGAAGTAAGAACAAGACCACAAGGGCGTTATCATAACCCCATGTTCAGCCTGCTGTGACGGAGCGATTCTGGCGGGACCCAACTGAGAGTGCCAAATCAGGACCAATTGCTTAAACTGGGCAGTCACAGCCCTAGGCTGGGGTTTTTCCACCTCTAAGGCAAACCAAACCAGCCAGACAAAAAGGACTTTGGTCTCACCCCACTGGCTAACCACAAGTCACACAAGCAATTTCCTTAGACACTCCAGTTTCCCAGTATCACCACCAGTGCACCCGTCCTGGGGATGAATGGTTATGAAAACCAACACCCCAATAAAAGAAAAAGGTTCTCTCGATCCCAAAGGACCAAGCCCCAGACCCAGGTCAATATACACATCAGATCTTACCCACAAATCACGCTGTTGCCAATCCTTTAGAATCTAAAATCTAAAGGTTTATTTACAAAGGGAAAAAGGTAGAGATGCGAGGTAGAATTGGTTAAATGGAATCAATTACATACAGTAATGGCAAAGTTCTTAGTTCAGGCTTGCAGCAGTGATGGAGTAAACTGCAGGTTCAAATTAAGTCTCTGGAATACATCCCCCGCTGGGATGGGTCGTTCAGTCCCTTGTGTAGAGCTTCAGTTTGTAGCAAAGTCCCTCCAGAGGTCAGAAGCAGGATTGAAGACAAGATGGAGATGCAGCATCAGCCTTATATAGACTTTTCCAGGTGTAAGAATCTCTTTGTCCTCACTGTGGAAAATTACAGCAAAATGGAGTCTGCAGTCACATGGACAAGTCTCTGCATACCATGCTGAGTCACAAGGCATGTCTGCCTTCTCTCCCTGGGTCAATTGTGTAGCTGATGGTCCTTAATGGGCCATCAAGCCAGCTAGGCAGGGCTAACACCAGCTTGTCTGGGATATTTCCCAGAAGCAGAGCATAATACAAAATACAGACAGTACAGAGCCAATACTTATAACTTCAACTACAAAATGATACACAGACATACAGACAGCATAATCATAACCAGCAACCCAGAACCTGGTCTTAGACACCTTATATGACCCCCTTTACTTAAGATTTGGTGCCACTACAGGACCTTGGTTGCAACCCATGTTCTATATGGTCCCAATTTATATCAATAACGTCACACCTGCACAGCTTCAAGAATATGCCCTGGTGCTGCTTTCAAGCTGGTTTTAGGGTGGGTAGGGGCAGGTCCTCCACAGCCCTGCTGGACCCCTTAGCATTGCCCCCAAATCTCTGTGTCCCACTCATAATCCATCCAGCCTAGGACTGAACAGGGCTAGCTATGACGCTGGTCAGTGGTTCTCCATAAGCCTGTGTAGGGAGCAGGTGTAGCTGGGTAGGTGGTGAAGGGAATTCCCAGCTTCTTCAGGCCCTGGAAGCAAGAAGGTGGCTGGCAGGTAGTTTCCAGGCCCAGGGCTACATGTAACACTTGGCGCAATCACAATGCACCCCACAACCACCAGGAACCTGCCTGGAACCTACGAGATCAGCGCTTGGGGTAGACAGGCAAAGACCCAGTTTATCCCTGTCTGAAAGCTGCTGCAAATCACGACCTCTACCATTTTACACCAGGGCACTAGGGGTCTGCCCAGGGACAGCTGCCCCAGTGGGTGGTCACTAGAATTGGGGCAGCTCCTCAAAGCAGGCAGGGCCTGAGAAGTTGCACCCAGACACTATGTCTGATTCCAATTCTAGAAAACCTCTAGGCTCCCGCTCCTCCTCCCAAGAGATCCTAATTTCACTGTTGACGGTTGGATAAATGTTAATTGCAACCCACTCCTTGTTGTTTTCTTTTCATCTGAGCGCTCTTGTTTTGTGTAAACATGCTACAATTAGCTTAATTGTTCAGTCAATTAATTGCTTCAACCAGGAGACACGGGTGGGGTGGTTGGTTGTGTTACCCCTAGCAGCGCATAGTAATTCCTCTATGGCTGGTTGGCTCTGACTCTCCTAGCCCCAGCTTGTGTATGCTGCAATGTCCTCGGCCCCCCCATTAACTGTGACCAGACCTACAGAAACTGTAATAGCCTCTTGCTTAGTAATTCCTTGCGCTGCAGCAGTACGGCAAACCCCGGTTTAGAAATACGAGATTGGTTGCAAAATCTTGAGATCTTAAAATTAATACACTTGGGCTCTTTCCAGTTGTCTTCTGGCTTTTGATGTTTTATGGGTCCCGCCCCCCACAGCTTCCAGCCAATGGCAGCCGGAGCCAGTGCTTGTGGCAGGCGCAGCAGGTGGAGTGGAGACCCCGCTGGCCGCCGCTGACCTTAGGAGCCAGAGGAACCTGCCCGGTGCTTCCCAGTGGGTGGGAACCATCCCCCAGGTAAGCGGTGGGGCTACGGCTGGGGCCCTGTGCTCACGGCTGGGCTGCAGGCAAGAGTCAGGGCCCTGTGCTTGTGACGGGGGCTGGGGCTTGCAGCAGGTCTGGAGTGGGGGCCGTGACCCCCCGACCCGCAGCTGAGATGCAGCCGGAGCCAGAGCTCTGCGCCCCCGACTCGCAGTGGGGATGCAGCCAGAGCCAGGGCCCTGCACCCCCGACCCGCAGCGGAGATGCAGCCAGAGCTGGTGCCCTGCGCCCCCGACCCGCAGCGGGGATGCAGCCAGAGCCGGGGCCCTGCGCCCCCGACCCGCAGCGGGGATGCAGCCAGAGCCGTGGCCCTGTGCCTCTGACCCGCAGCGGGGATGCAGCCAGAGCCGGGGCCCTGCGCCCCCGACCCGCAGCGGGGATGCAGCCAGAGCCGGGGCCCTGCGCCCCTGACCCACGGCTTCCTCAGGCTTCGTATCCCCCTTCTCCCATGGCTCCAGTGGGGTGGGGGGTGGGGGGAGCCTGTGGCTGCCCTCTCCATGTGTCCCAATATTTTATTCTTGTCATCTGGTCACCCTACCTGTTTGCCCGGCATGGAGCGGTCTCATCGCATCTTCCCAGGTGACCATGGTGGCTTTTCACACCAAACGCTCTCCCGCTTGGACCACTGCAGAGCAGTTGGATGTGATCAGTATCTGGGGAGAGGAGGCGGTGCAGTCCCAGCTGCGCTGAGCTGTAAGAATTGGGATACCTACAGGTGTTTGCTCCCTAGAATGCTGCACCACAACCCTTGCAAAGAGTGTGTGCTCTTTTCCCCATGTGGACCCTCCCCCGCGACATCCCTCACATGCTTTGGGTGTTTGCAGAGACGCGTGCTTGGCTAGGGCAGTGAGACAGTGATGGCAATGTTGCAAAAGGTGAATTTAACAGAAATGTTTCAATGCTGTGCGTGAATTTAATAATCCTGCTTCTGTGCATTGTCCCCTGTGCGTCACCAGATGTGGCCCTCAGGAACACCCCACGCACCCCGGCCAAGCGTCTCTGCCAGATAAGAAAGCGCCCAAGACGTAGCAAAGAAGATATGTTCTGGGAGGTCTTGCAGTTCTCCAATGCAGAAGAAAGGGAGCGAGAGGAGTGCTGGGAAGCCGAACGGGAGGACAGAAAAGAGAATCTCACACGTTTGTTAAGGATGCTACCGAGCGGATGATTAAAGTAATGGAGGAGCAAAGGCAGATGCTGCAGTCCTTCCTAGTGCTGCAGACTGAGCAGATCCGTGCTCGCCCTCCCCTGCAGCGCATCCCCTGCCCTCCCAAACTCAGTGCATCAGAACAGTTACGTAGCTTACGGTGAGTGGTGGACACAGAGACCGGATTTGATACCTTTTATCCCGGGTACAGTGCCTGGCTCAACTACTGACCTTAGCCAAGTCACTTCCCCTTTCTGTGCCTCGGTTTCCCCATCTGCAAAATGAGGATTATAATAGCTGAACTGCCTGCCTGGCTTGCTCATTAAGGGCTGTAAAGGTGGCTGAGATGCCTGGAGAAAGGGGAGGGGCTAAAGAGTGCAAAACATGATTGTTAATTACAGTTGGCAATAATAATTGGTTGGACAAAGGACAAGGAGTCCTTCCAGTTGGACCTCTGCCCACCGCCTCCTACGGCCTCTCTTTACAGTGTGGGTCCCAATCTCCTGGACTTTCCTTCCTAGCAGGGCAGTTCCCAGGGGACTCTGCAGAGTCTGTGAGCAGCTTCCTATGCACACTTCAGCCCAGACACTCTCCAGTTGTCCTGTGATCTTGGGACGTCATCCCTTTGGATCTCAGCTTAGGACCTAGAAGTGACACTAGCGATTCTTCCCTCTGAGTCAGTACTGAGCCAGGACCCCAGCATGGCAACAGATGCTGGGATGCCACTGGAGCTTGTTCTTCGGCACAGTGATCTTATATGGCCACATGGAAGGGCTTGTCCTTAGACGCTGTGAGAAGCTATCCAGATGGATTCTCTCAGGCCACACATAGTTAGAATAATCTACATGGGCATCTTCTCCTTGGGAATTCCCTGAGTTGGTCTCTCTGACAGGTCTGGGGCATTCTTTGCAAATTAGAGTGCTCTGCTTTAGGCTAGGCTGAGCTTTGTGATTGAGAGAAAGAACCGTAGGCACCTACTGGGCTGTTTTCGCTGGTGGGGTTCAATGTCATTTCCATCTGCTGGGTTTCCCGAGGTTCATCACATGAAGTTCTGAGCCTTATCCATAACAACATAAGAACATAAGAATGACCAGACTGGGTCAGACCAAAGGTCCATCTAGCCCAGTATCATGTCTACCGACAGTGGCCAATGCCAGGTGCCTCAGAGGGAATGAACAGAGCAGGTAATCATCAAGTGATCCATTCCCTGTTGCCCATTCCCAGTTTCTGGCAAACAGAGGCTAGTGACACCATCCCTGCCTATCCTGGCTAATAGCCATTGATGGACCTATCCTCCATGAATTAATCTAGTTCTTTTTTTAACCTTGTTATGATCTTGGCCTTCACAACATCCTCTGGCAAAGAGTTCCACAGGTTGACTGTGCATTGTGTGAAGAAATACTTCAGTTTCTTTAATTCCATCTTGGCTGCTTAAAGCATGTGGACATGTCCGGCACTGTCAATACTACATGTAAGGCATTATCCCGTGTCCAGGAGTTTGTCCACTGACTTCGCTGAGCATTGGATCACAGCCTGCGGGAGGGGAGGGTGCTGACCATCCTTATGCCCCCAGAGCTCACCATGTTCCTCTAGAAGCCACCTTTTGATGCCGGATTGTTTGCAATGGCCTCAACCCACCTCTTCCCGGGAACGTAAGTGAGAAGTTTGTGGCACATGAATTCCAGCAGTATCACCAGTAGGCTTCAGTCTAGGTCCTGGCTCTTTCTGTGGAGTTGGCCAGGTCAGGACTCACCGCCGCAGCGCCTCCTGCTGGTTGCTCTGGGAATTAGCTCAGTCCAGCTCCGGAGTGCCCTCTGCGCGTGCTGTCTCGCCCGTTGTCTGCTCTGCTGGGTTGGGACCCGTGTTGCTCCCCGCTCGGCAGCATCCTCTTCAGGATGCTGCCCTCTGGCAGTGCCCACTACTCCATTCTCACTCCCTTCCGAGGGGAGAGGGGGTGTCACGGCAGTCCTTGGGCTTGTACCAGCCTCAGTGGCCAACCACAACCCAAAGTCTAGCCCCTCACCTCATGGGCAAGTTGTAGTCTGTAACAGCCACACTCCTCCGCAGCCAAGGTGCAGTGCAAGGGGGAAGGAGGGAACCCAGGCCCACCTGTTACTCTGGGTCCCGACCCAGGGACCCTCTAGTGGCAGCCTCTCTCTGCCCTCCTTCTCTCCCCTTGTCTGAGTATCATCCTGTGGGTCCATATGATGAAGATGAAGATGAAGAGCCACGGAAAGGGGGCCCTTGAAGAATTCCACCTGGATTTCAACAATTTCCATCCCACCATCAACCTCAGCCTGGACCAGTCCACACAGGAAATCCACTTCCTGGACAAATCAGTGATGGTCACATAAACACTACACTGGAAACCTACTGACCGCTTTACTTACCTACATGCTGCCAGCTTCCATCCAGGACACACCACACAATCCATTGTCTACAGTCAAGCCTTAAGATACAACCACATTTGCTCCAATCCCTCAGACAGAGACAAATACCACAAGATCTCTATCAAGCATTCTTAAAACTACAGTACTCACCTGGGGAAGTGAGGAAACAGATTGTCAAAGTGAGAAGCTGTGACGAAGTGGGACTGGTTCTAATGTTCCCTCTGAATACTGGGGGTGGGGGTGGGGGAGGGGGGGCTCAGCTCTGGCCGACCCTCTGTCGCCTGGCAACTAATGGCCAGGCCCTTCCCCCTGCCAGGGGATGCTAAAGGTGTTGGAGACAGAGAGATCAGGTGACCTCCTGGCCCGGATAAGAGACACAGCTCAGAGAGGAGGGGCTGGAGGGGGTTTGGTAGTTTTTGGAAGCTGGCTGGAAGATGGAGGGGAGCCCCGAGGAGGCTTGGGCCTCCCAGCGGGGTGGTGGCCTCCCTGGGGCCCCAGATGGACCTAACTAAGGGGGGTCCTGTTGTCTGCACTGGCAAGACCTGTTCTGGACTGTGTTCCTGTCGGCTAAATAAACCTCTGTTTTACTGGCTGGCTGAGAGTCACGTCTGACTGCAAAGTGGGGGTGCAGGACCCTCTTTGGTGGTGAGCTGCAACCGGTTCGCACCGGTTTGCGCGAACCGGTTGTTAAATTTAGAAGCCCTTTTAGAACCAGTTGTTCCCCGTGGGACAAACTGGTTCTAAAAGGGCATTTAAATTTAACAAGTGCTCCCTCCCTGCTGCCCGGCCCCAGCTCACCTCAGCCTCTGCCTCCACCTCCTGCCATGAATGCTCCTCCTTGCTTCTCCTCCCTCGCCTGCTTCCCACAAATCAGCTGTTCACCCGGGAAGCCTGGGAGGGCTGAGAAGCAAGCAGGCTTCCCCGGCCCAGGAAGACGACGCTGAGGTAGGAAACTAGGGGGGGGCCGTGTGCCCCGGCCGGTCTCCAGCCACGGCCCGTCCCCGCCTCCCCGGCCACGACCCTCCGCAGCTCCGCATCCCCGGCCGCCCGGCCCCGCGTCCCTGACCCCTCCCCGGCCCCACGTCCCCGACCCTCCCCGGCCACCCGGCCCCGGCCGCGGCACCACCCCCGGCCCCGCGTCCCCCCCCGTGTTCCCGGCCCCGCGTTCCCGGCCGCGACCCTGCCCGGCCACCTGGCCCCGGCCACGGCCCCCCCTCCCCCGTCCCCGGGTTCCCGCTCGGCCCCGACCCTCCCCGGCCACCGGCCCCGACCCTACCCGGCCCCGCATTCCCGGCCGCGACCCTGCCTGGCCCCGCGTCCCCGACCCTCCCCGGCCCCCCGGCCGCGGCCCCCCCACCCCTGTCCCCGGGGCCCCGCCCGGCCCCGACCCTCCCCGGCCCCATGTCCCCGACCCTCCCCAGCCACCGGCCCCGGCCGCGGCACGGCCCCGCGTCCCCCCCCGTCCCCGGCCGCGACCCTGCCCGGCCCCGCGTTCCCGGCTGTGACCCTCCCCGGCCCTGCGTCCCCGACCTCCCCCGGCCGCCCGGCCCCGGCCGCATCCCCTCCCGGCCCCGCGTCCCTGGCCGCCCGGCTCCGGCCGCATCCCTCCCCGGCCCCGCCGTGCCCCCACCTACCCGGATGCCCAGCTCTGGACACGGCCGCCCAGCTCCGGCCCGGCCTGGCCCCGTGGCTCCAGCCGCCACTGCTGTTTTGCCAGGGGGCTGGGCTCCGGCAGCGCGGGTCTGGGCGTGGCGGTGGCCCCGGCTGCCCGGCTCCAGCTCTGGCCGCAGCCCTCCCTGGCTCCACCTGGACAGCCGCCTGGCTCCGGCCGCCGGGCTCCCGCCACATCCTCCGGCCGCGCGACTCCTGTCCCAGCCCAGCCACGTCCAGGCAGCACGGTAAGGGGGCAGGGAGTGGGTGTTGGAGAGAGGGTAGGGGAGTTTGGGGGTGGGGGGTCAGAGGGCAGGGAACAGGGGGATTGAATAGGGGCAAGGGTCCTGGTGGGGCAGTCAGAAAGGATCAGGGGTTGGATGGGGCGGTGGGAGGCAGTCAGGGGCAAGGGTTCCAGGGGCAGTCAGGGGACAGAGAGAAGGGGTGGTTGGATGGGGCAGAGGTCCTGGGGGGCCATCAGGAATGAGAGGAGGGGTTGGATGGGGTGCCGGAGGGTACTCAGGGTACAGGGAAGGGGGGTGGATGGGGCAGGGGTCCCTGGGGTGGGGGGGCATCAAGGACCGCGGGGGGTTGGTTGGGGCAGGAGTCCGGGGGGGGGCATGATTCCTCCTGGGGTGAGGAGGGAACCGGTTGTTATGATTTTGGCAGCTCATCACTGCCCAGGACCCCACCTGGGTGGACTCGCTGTGGGAAGCACACGGAGGGGCACATGCTGAATGCTACGTGTGAGCTTCCTGCCCTAAAGATAGTCTGCTCCAGGGGAGAGGAGGCTCCCCAAAGTCCTGACTGGCTTTGTGGGGAGCAGTTCCAGAGCATCGCCCGGGGACTCCGTGACAACTGGTGGCAGAGGTGGGATCTACTGCACCCCGTGGACAGTGCTTCTTGCAGTAAGTGACTGGGGAGCAGTAAAACGAAGGGGGATTGACGGGGCCCAGGCATGCCGAAGATTCAGAGAGAGATGGTTTCAGGGGGCGATTAACCCTTGGGAGTATGTGACCAGAGAGAAGGCTCTCGCAGGAACAGGGTCCTCCGGGGGATCGCAGCGAGCGGTCCCAGGGGTGGAGGAGTCTGCCACTCGACCCTGGCAGAGAGGTGGTGACCTCAAGGACTGGCACGCTAGGGGTCTCCCTGGAAACTGTGGGGAGCGGCGAGCACCCCGGCCTGCGAGTGGCCAGCAGGAAGATGTATGCCAAGCAGCTTAAGGGCGACCTGGTGGAGCTGTGCAAGCAGAGGGGGCTGCGCAGAGGGAGGCTCACCAAAGACCAGCTGATTGCCCAGCTGGAGGAGGGAGATCGCTTGAATGAACTGATCCCTGTCTCTGAGGGAAGCAGCCTGGCAAATGCAGCACAGGCACCAGTGTCTGTCCCCGCTGGGAGTGGTCAGCCGGCTGCTGAGGGCTCCCCAAGACTCCTTCTGCCTACGCCTAGGGGAAGGGCAGGAAGGAGCCCAGCGACTACCGAGGGCTCCGTGGCACCCCCGGCCAGCAGGGGATCCTCCCGGCGATGCTCACCCCCCAGCAGGGGATCGTCCCGGCGACGCTCGGCATCCGTGGAACGCAAGCGGCTGGAATGAGAGAAAGAGCTAAAACTGAGAGAGTTGGAGGATCGTGAGGGACAGAGGGAACATGAAGCGAGACAGAGGGATTTGACCGTTAGGAGAAAGAGAGACTGTGTCATCATGAGCTGGCGAGGCTGAGGGGCAGCGGGCCCCTGGCTGCGGTGAGTGAGGCGGGGCCCAGGACTGCGCAGAGCTTTGATAAATGCATCCTGGCCCAGCATAAGGAGGGGGAGGACATGGATGACTTCCTGGATGCCTTTGAGACGGCCTACGAGCTGCACCAGGTAGATCCTGCGGACAGGCTCCAGGTTCTCACCCCCTTACTGGACCCCAAAGCCGTGGCACTGTACCGCCAACTGGAAGGGGCGGAGAAAGGGGACTACGAACTGTTCAAACAGGCCCTGCTCCGCGAGTTTGGGCTGACTCCTGAGATGTACCGGGAGAGGTTCCGGAGTCAGGATAAAACCCCTGAGGTGTCATATCTGCAACTAGCCGTCTGCATGGAGGGATACGCCAGCAAGCGGGCCGATGGGGTCCAGACAAAGAGGGACCTGGTTAAACTGCTGGTACTGGAGCACCTGTATGAGCGGTGCCCATCCGACCTGAGGCTGTGGTTGAGGGACCAAAAGCCAGAGAACCCGCGACATGCAGGGCGGCTGGCTGATGAGTTTGTGAAGAGCCAGTTGGGGGGTGGCAGGGAGGAGTCCCAAAGGAACAGGCCCGTCGCGACGCAGAGAGAGAGTCATCCTGAGACCACCCAAAAGGGGAATCGGGAGAACCCCCTCCCAAAGGGAACGGCCAGCGCCAGGGACAACCGACCGGTTCGAGGGGACCAATGGGACATGCGCTGCTATCACTGTGGCCAAAGAGGCCACATACAGACCCAGTGCCCCAGGCTCAGGTACAGACCAAGCAGACTGGACCCACAGAGGGTTAACTGGGTAGCGGCCGAGCTGGACGAGGGGCAGGCTTCCCAGGAAATGGGGGCTGGAGCTTATCAACTGTTCAGGAGGGAGGAGGGCCCCAAGCCACCTCCTCCGCAGAGCTGGATGCTCCGGACATCAGGTTTTCTGTTTACAGGGTGGGCGCAGGGCTGTCCCTGCGGAGCGAGAGCCTTGTTCCCCTGGAGGTGGATGGGAGGAAAGTCTATGGATACTGGGACACGGGTGCTGAGGTAACGCTGGCCTGGCCCGAGGTGGTAGCTCCAGATCGGGTGATGCTCAACACCTATCTGACCCTGACGGGGGTGGGCGGGACCCCATTCAAGGTGCCCGTGGCAAGAGTACACTTGAAATGGGGGGACAAGGAGGGCCCCAAGAAAGTGGGGGTGCACCCTCATTTACCCACTGAGGTGTTAATGGGGGAGAACATGGAGAACTGGCCAAGCAAACCCCAGGGTGCCCTGGTCGTGACCCGTAGCCCAAGCCTGCACGGGACACTGCGCCCTGACCTCGGGGAGGTACCTTGTCCGAGGAGCAGAACCCTGCCCTGGTGGGGAGGGAACGCCCAGAGACACAGCTCAAGGAGGCTGCAGCTTCAGACCCAGCCGGTGAGTGAAAGCAGGTCCCCATCCCTGCCCCAGCGGCTGAGTTCCAGAACGAGTTGCAGAAAGATTCCTCCTTGCGGAAGATAAGGGACCTGGCCGACCTCAGTGTGGTACAGACCATGGGGGGAGGTTGCCAGAAAAGGTTCCTGTTGGAGAAGGGGTTGGGAAAGGACATGGGCCGCATGAGGCTTCCCACCTGCAGACTACGGGTGCCATGGAGCACCCCCGACCTACAGGGGGGCAGGAAACTGGAAGGGCCTGGGGTAATTCTTCCCCCACGAGGGGGGGATGCTGGGACATCCATGGGAATGTAGGTAGGTTCGAACTTCCCCAGGTCACTGGCTGAAGTGACCTCGCTAAGTTCGGTCTCGAAGGGGGGAGAGGTGTGACGAATGGTTCCCTCTGAATACTGTGGGGGGGCCTCAGCTCTGGCCGACCCTCTGTCACCTGGCAACTAATGGCCAGGCCCTTCCCCCCTGCCAGGGGATGCTAAAGGTGTTGGAGACAGAGAGATCAGGTGACCTCCTGGCCCAGGAAAGAGACACAGTCCAGAGAGGAGGGGCTGGAGGGGGTTTGGTCGTTTTTGGAAGCTGGCTGGAAGATGAAGGGGAGCCCCGAGGAGGCTTGGGCCTCCCAGCGGGGTGGTGGCCTCCCTGGGGCCCCAGATGGACCTAACTAAGGGGGGTCCTGTTGTCTGCACTGGCAAGACCTGTTTTGGACTGTGTTCCTGTCATCTAAATAAACCTCTGTTTGACTGGCTGGCTGAGAGTCACGTCTGACTGCAAGGTGGGGGTGCAGGACCCTCTGGCTTCCCCAGGACTCTGCCTGGGTGGACTCGCTGTGGGAAGCACACGGAGGGGCACATGCTGAATGCTACGTGTGAGCTTCCTGCTCTAAAGACAGTCTGCTTCAAGGGAGAGGAGGCTCCCCAAAGTCCTGACTGGCTTTGTGGGGAGCAGTTCCAGAGCATCGCCCGGGGACTCCGTGACAGAAGGGTACCCCAAAGTCACTTACTACAGGACAGGCCCAACAAGGAATATAACAGAACACCACTGACCATCACGTACAGCCCCCAGCTAAAACCTCTCCAGCGCATCATCAACGATCTACAACGATCTACAACGATCCCCCACTCTCACAGGCCTTGGGAGGCAGGCCAGTTCTCGCTTACCCCCCAGGAGCCTCACCTCTCTGGGAGGACAACCCTGTAATGTGTGTAACCAGTCAGTTCCTGGTACAGACTCTCTATCTTAACTCCGGCATCAATGCTGCCTTTGTCCAAGATTATTTAAAAGCAGTATTAACAGCCCTACAGGGGCAGAGTTAAGGTGGCTGGGCAGTGAGGCTTCTTCTGTTTCATGGTCTGTGCACATGAAGTGGCTGTGAATGGCGGAGGTGGATGTGTACGTTTAGTTTGTGACTATTATAGTTTTTAATGTTTGGAGCCGTATTATGAGTGAGTTTCATGGTACATCTTTTTTGGAGACAGTGCTACCTAGTGGATAGATCACTAGACAGGGACTCTGGATTGCTGGGGTCTATTCCTGGCTCTACCATTGGCCTGCATTAGAAAGTCACTTCAGCTATCTTTGGAAGTCATGATACCGACCTCCTTTGAGGTGAAAAGTGGAGTATTTGAGTATTTGAGGGGAGTATTTTGCCCCCCATCCTGAAGCAAATACTCACCAGCAACTACACATCACGCCACAGAAACAGTAACCCGGGAACAAATCCCTGTAACAAACCCCATTGCCTTCTCTGTCCCCATATCTACTCTAGCAACACCACCATAGGACCCAACCACAGCAGCCGCACCATCACCTGCACATCTACTCATGTGATATATGCCATCATGTGCCAGAAATGCCCCTCTGCCATGTACACTGGCCAAACCGGACAGTCTCTACTTAAAGGGATAAATGGACACAAATCAGACATCAGGAATGGTAACATACAAAAGCCAGTAGGAGAACACTTCAATTTCCCTGAACATTCTATAACAGATTTAAAAGTAGCCATTCTTCAACAAAAAACTTCAACAACAGACTTCAAAGAGAAACCGCAGAGCTACAATTCATTTGCAAACTTAACACCATCAATTTGGACTTGGATAGGGACTGGTTGTGGCTGGCTCACTACAAAAGCAATTTTCCCTCTCTTGGTCTTGACACCTCCACATCAATTATTGGGAGTGGACTCCATACACCCTGACTGAATTGGCCTTATCATCACTGGTTCTTCACTTCTAAGGTAACTCCCTTCTCTTCATGTGCCAATATATATTTATGCCTGTATCTGTAATTTTCACTCCATGCATCTGAAGAAGTGGGTTTTTTACCCACGAAAGCTTATGCTTTAAATCATAGAATCATAGAATATCAGGGTTGGAAGGGACTTCAGGAGGTCATCTAGTCCAACCCCCTGCTCAAAGCAGGACAAATTCCCAACTAAATCATCCCAGCCAGGGCTTTGTCAAGCCTGACCTTAAAAACCTCTAAGGAAGGAGATTCCACTACCTCCCTAGGTAACCCATTCCAGTGCTTCACCACCCTACTAGTGAAATAGTGTTTCCTAATCTCCAACCTAAACATCCCACACTGCAACTTGAGACCATTACTCCTTGTTCTGTCATCTGGTACCACTGAGAACAGTCTAGCTCCATCCTCTTTGGAACCCCCTTTCAGGTAGTTGAAAGCAGCTATCAAATCCCCCCTCATTATTCTCTTCTGCAGATTAAACCAGAAGTAGGCAACCTATGGCACGTGTGCTGAAGGCGGCATGTGAGCTGATTTTCAGTGGAACTCACGGTGCCCAGGTCCTGGCCAGTGGTCCAGGGGGCTCTGCATTTTAATTTAATTTTAAATGAAGCTTCTTAAACATTTTAAAAACCTTATTTACTTTACATACAACAATAGTTTAGTTATATATTATAGACATATACAAAGAGACCTTCTAAAAACGTTAAAATGTATTACTGGCACACGAAACCTTAAATTAGAGTGAATAAATGAAGACTTGGCAAACCACTTATGAAAGGTTGCTGACCTCTGGACTAAACAATCCCAGTTCCCTCAGCCTCTCCTCATAAGTCATGTGCTCCAGCCCCCTAATCATTTTTGTTGCCCTCCGCTGGACTCCTTCCAGTTTTTCCACAGCCTTCTTGTAGTGTGGGGCCCAAAACTGGACACAGTACTCCAAATGAGGCCTCACCATTGCCGAATAGAGGGAAATGATCACGTCTCTCAATCTGCTGGAAATACCTCTATTTATACAGCCCAAAATGCCATTAGCCTTCTTGGCAACAAGGGCACACTGTTGACTCATATCCAGCTTCTCGTCCACTGTAACCCCTAGGTCCTTTTCTGCAGAACTGCTGCCTAGCCATTCAGTCCCTAGTCTGTAGCAGTGAATGGGATTCTTCCATCCTAAGTGCAGGACTCTGCACTTGTCCTTGTTGAACCTCATTAGGTTTCTTTTGGCCCAATCCTCTAATTTGTCTAGGTCCCTCTGTATCCTATCCCTACTCTCCAGCGTATCTACCACTCCTCCCAGTTTAGTGTCATACGTAAACTTGCTGAGGGTGCAGTCCACGCCATCCTCCAGATCATTAATGAAAATATTGAAAACCGACCCCAGGATCGACCCTCGGGGCACTCTGCTTGATACCGGCTGCCAACTAGACATGGAGCCGTTGATCACTACCCATTGAGCCCGACAATCTAGCCAGCTTTCTATCCACCTTATAGTCCATTCATCCAGCCCATACGTCTTTAACTTGTTGGCAAGGATACTGTGGGAGATCATATCAAAAGCTTTGGTAAAGTCAAGGAATAACACGTCCACTGCTTTCCTCTCATCCACAGAGCCAGTTATCTCGCCATAGAAGGCAATTAGGTTAGTCAGGCATGACTTGCCCTTGGTGAATCCATGCTGACTGTTCCTGGTCACTTTCCTCTCCTCTAAGTGCTTCAGAATTGATCCCTTGAAGACCTGCCCCATGATTTATCCAGGGACTGAGGTAAGGCTGACTGGGCTGTAGTTCCCCGGATCCTCCTTCTTCCCTTTTTTACAGATGGGCACTACATTAGCCTTTTTCCAGTCAAGTGGGACCACCCCCGATCGCCATGAGTTTTCAAAGATAATGGCCAATGGCTCTGCAATCACATCCACCAACTCCTTTAGCAAAGCGCATCCGGCCCCATGGATTTGTGCTCATCAAGCTTTTCTAAATAGTCCTGAACCACTTCTTTCTCCACATAGGGCTGGTCACCTCCTCCCCATGATGTGCTGCCCAGTGCAGCAGTATGGGAGCTGACCTTGTTCATGAAGACAGAGGCAAAAAAAGCATCGAGTACATTAGCTTTTTCCACGTCCTCTGTCACTAGGTTGCCTCCCTCATTCAGTAAGGGGCCCACACTTTCCTTAAATCTGTTAGTCTTTAAGGTGCCACTGGACTCCTCATTGTTTTTGTGGCTACAGACTAACTCGGCTACTCCTCTGATAAGCGGTGAATCAGTGATCCTTATATGTGGTATATTGAGAGCAGAATAACTGGCCCTCTGCAAATGCTATAGGATTCTATACAGGTGCTATCTAAATATAAATTTAGTATTGTCATCATCAGACACTTCAGCAAGTTACAGTTCAGGTGGCTTAATACATATCAGTAATAACCCCTTCCATTTCTCTCGCACTTTTCACCTCAAAGGAGGTCGGTATCATGACTTCCAAAGATAGCTGAAGTGACTTTCTAATGCAGGCCAATGGTAGAGCCAGGAATAGACCCCAGCAATCCAGAGTCCCTGTCTAGTGATCTATCCACTAGGTAGCACTGTCTCCAAAAAAGATGTACCATGAAACTCACTCATAATACGGCTCCAAACATTAAAAACTATAATAGTCACAAACTAAACGTACACATCCACCTCCGCCATTCACAGCCACTTCATGTGCACAGACCATGAAACAGAAGAAGCCTCACTGCCCAGCCACCTTAACTCTGCCCC
Organism: Mauremys mutica; assembly: GCF_020497125.1. NCBI lineage: Eukaryota > Metazoa > Chordata > Testudines > Geoemydidae > Mauremys > Mauremys mutica. The sequence goes on along the minus strand of NC_059085.1, from coordinate 109,780 downwards.
TGTAGGGCTGTTAATACTGCTTTTAAATAATCTGGGACAAAGGCAGCATTGATGCCGGAGTTAAGACAGAGAGTCTGTACCAGGAACAGACTGGTTACACACATTACAGGGTTGTCCTCCCAGAGAGGTGAGGCTCCTCCGCAGCACAGCAGCCATGCTGAGAAACCTGGCCCTTCAACAGAGGCCTCATGGCCCAGAGCCAAGCATCAGCTGGGCAGCCATTTGGTCCCACACCCGACTGGGAGCAGGCGAAGTTCCTGGGCCAGGGCCCTGTTGTGTGCCAATAGATGTGCTGGTGGTGTAAGTATCCTTAGGACTTGCACCTGAGTCTGCAGAGCCTGGGACAGCCGGCATTCCCACAGCACCACCAGGAGACCATGCCGAGCCACAGCCGAGGAGCACGGTGGAGATTAGACACTGCAGGAAGTACTGCCCAAAGCGTCCAGAGTGACAGCACCCTGCAGCCCTCTGATTGGCCCGTGCTCACTATTTAACCATGGAAGGTGCACTAGGAAGTTGTCTAGGCAACCACACAGAGTGCTGTGACACCTGACTTCATCTCGCTTTCCGCTCTCCACACTCCAGCCCCAGCCTGACTCTGACCCATCGATCCCAGCTCTAGCAACGACTCTCAGCCTTGCTCACCGGCTCCTGGACTTGTGGACACTAGCCCAACTGTGACCACTAGGCCAGATTGCCTCAGTCCCTTACAGTTGGACACTGGCTCCCAGGGAGCTACCTTCCTGCAAGAGAGACTCTTCCGGTGAGGTCAGCGGCAGGACCTGTCAGCTCCCCCGGTGGCGGGATACAGCCTGTGACTGGGAAAGGGCCCAGGCTCCCTTACATGGGGTGTCTGCTCACAGTCGTCCAGCCAGGGTCCATGACACGCGCTGCCAGAGGATCATCTGGAGTGAGACGAACTATAGCACGGCACCTACAGTCGTCCTCCTGTTTCACTGAACTGCTAGGGGCACGAGCCGCGGGCTCTGGTGTAAAGCCTGAAGAGACAGCTGCAGACTATGGGGCAGGCGGCCAGAAAGCCGGACCTGCGTCTGCGAGAGTTGCAGGGCGAGATGCCCAGCCTCAAGAGCCAGCTGCCACAGGAGAGGAAATAGACGCCAAGCAGAGGAGCAGCTCGGCCAGCATTCCCAGATGGAGACGCATCAACTCACTGCCTTGGAGAGCCAGGTTGCCAAAGTGTCTGAGCTGCTTTGCACTGAGAGCTGCGCACAGATCAGCTGGCTAGGCAGAGCCTGCCAAGCATCGTTATGCAGCAAAGCAAGGATCTGGCCATTGCCCGCTCTAGCTGGTCCCTGCTAGACGGTCATGCTGAGGGGAACAATCTCACTCCAATGTTCTGGATGATTGAATGGGAAAAGTCAGCCAGCCTTGGGCCCTGGGAACCTCTGCTGCGTCATAGGTGGTGCAACTAAGCAATAAATGAAAACGTCTCTTAAAGATGGGCCAGAGTTAACGTTGTTGTTGTTACATTTTATTTGTATTTCAGTGGTGCCTAGGAGCCCCAGCCATGGGCCAGAACCCTGCTGTGCTGGCGCTGTACAAATACAGAACAAAGAGACGCTCCCTGCCCCACAGACCGTACAATCCAACAGGCGACAGCCAGGAGACAATCGGGGAACACAGATAGACAGACAGGCAGCACAGGGGCACAGTGAGGCAGTACTGGCCAGCATGACAGGCTGTGGTCGCCCATGAGTATATTTCATGAAATATTACAGCTGAATATTTAAATAATGTTTTTAATTTGAGGAAGACGTTTAATTCAAGATTTCTTGTATTTTTAATGTTTGTGTTACTGACTACAACCGCCCCATAAATCATGACAGATCCAAGGAAATGTTATAAAATGTGAAATAACTTTTAATATCTTCATCAAAAAACACACCAGCCCTGGTCCTGTAAACATTTAGTCACATGCTTAACTTTACTCTTATGAGGAGTCATGTTGGTTTCCACCTTGTTTTCGATGAGACTACAAGCTGAAGTGAAGTTAAGCCCGTGCCTAACTCTTTGCAGAATCAGGGTCTTAAGCCTTTCATTAACCTGCATTTGGCCACCCTTTGGTATTTAGGATGCCATTTGAGGAGGAAATATTGTTTCTCTTACAAATCTCGGTGAACATGTCAATGGGAGCTGGATGCTGTGAGGATCTGGGCCTGTGAGGATCCTGTGAGGATCTGAGCCTAAATTACCATTTTAAGTGCATTTCTGAACATTCCTTCAAGTATGGAGTTGCAACCAATACCTCCAGCACTCAGCTTTTTCTTTGCTCTCTGAGCTCCAGTGACAGAGAATAATGTCTGGTTTTCACATTTGGAGTATCCCTGTCCTTGAAAACCACTTGTTTCAGAAACCAATGTCAAACCCTATCTGAACTATGTATCAGCATTTATAAAATGCTTATCGCCATGTATCTAAGCACTATGCATGGATTTAAAAACCAACAGGAAGGCTGACTGAGGGTACAAACATTAAAGTCTGCTTCTGATTTGAATTTTGAGGTATAATGACATTTCACTGAGGTCGCTAGATGGTAACAAAGAAATTTTAAACACTTCCACAAGGAGCCACTTCAAAGATTTTTCTTCATTTCAAAAAGATCAATTAAAAAATCCAATACTTGTTTGATATTTAAAGTCACATTTTAACTGTAGTTGCATTTGTATGAGATTCTGCTAGTTTAGGAAGGAGAGCAGAGAGAGTTCAACCCAAAACGCACAACAAAGAAAAGGGATGTCCAAAAATTGGGAAGGGATTAGAGAAGGGCTACAAGAACGAGTCAAGGTCTGGAGAATCTGCCTGATAAACGTGACGAGCTCAGTTTATTGAGTTTATCAAGGAGAAAGCTACGAGTGCAGTCTGTAAATACCCGCACAGTGAGACAATGGTGGACGTTAGGGGGCCCTTTAATCCAGCAGACAAAGGCATAACAAGCTCCACTGGCTGGAAGCTGAAGTTAGAAACACTCAGGTTGGAAGGAAGATGGACATTTTAACAGTGGAGGCAAGTCAAGGGCAGAGCAGCTTCCCAAGTGACGTGCGGGATTCTCCATCGAGCCCGTAGTTGGTTCAAGCATCAGTTAGCAGGGTTGATGCCGAGTACTGGCGGGTCACACTGGCGGGTCATTGTGTATGCTGGGCAAAGCCTCTAGGCCTACGTGAGTTAGAGCGAGTGGGCCCTTCCAGTCAGTCCCACCTCGGCTGGGGCCCCTCGGCCCCAATTCCAGCCAGCCCCTTCCCCCCAGTCATAGCCCTATTGATTTTGGTGATTTCCACTAAAATCAGGCTCTTCTGGTTTTCTGATTTTCCCTGGAGTCAGGGGGCGATGGGTTTGACCAGTCGGGGGATGAGGGGCCCGGCCGAATGGGGGCTGGCTGGATTGAGGTGAGGGGCCCAGTAACGCTGACCCTACCCTCCAATCCCCACGTCACTGCCTCATCCCTGGATCCAGAGTGACCAAATGGTGAATTCAGAGGAAATCAGGCATGTCTGGTTTGTGAGGGGTGTATAAACCCCACCCTGCCAGTCCCTTAGGGATTAAGAGACAGACACTGCCTCCCCCACTGTGGCTAATTAGTTGACCAGCAGCAGCAGCAGTGGGGCTAGGAGACTGCAGCCCAGGCAGAGAGGGGTGGCTGGGAGCCACTCTGCACCAGCAGCAAGCTGGCAGGATGGCACCCAGGGAGCAAGATCAGAACCTCGCTGAGGACTGAGGTGACAGCCCCCACCAGGGCCGGTGCAAGGATAGTTTGAGCCCTAGGCAAAACTTCCACCTTGCCCCCCCCCTCGCACATCGGTTCATTGAGGGGCAAATCCCAACGAGCCTTTATAGACCCCAGACCAGGTTCCCCCCTCCCTGCCCCGACGCTCTGGCTCTCCGGTGCCTCCAGAAGGCAGCTCCTCCCAGTCCCTGCCAAGCCAGGGCACCGCTTTTTGGTGCCCCCAACCACTTGGCGCCCTAGGCAGCTGCCCCCCCCACCACGGGGGTCCCTTTTCCTGCTCTCCATGAGCTAGGAGCAGCCTGGACTCCCCAGGGGCCTGCCGAGGGAGATGGCCTGAGGCTGGGGGGTAGTGGGAGTGCTGAGCCCCTTCCCATGGCCATGACAGACAACCAGCCGTGCCCTCGAGCTGTGAGCTAGGCCATGCTTCCCAGCCCCATGGGGTGAAACGCTCTGCCTGGTGTCATGAAGGGGCTCAGAGTAGAGGATTATAAAGCTCTCTCCTGGCCTTAAAAGCCATGGACCAGATCCTCAGTCAGCGCCAGTGGAGATATGCCAGTTTACACCAGTTTGGGATCTGGCCCAGAGACTCTGTACCAGGAGTGGGCCATAATTTTTGCAGGGGCAGGGGGGGGCGGGGGCACTCCACAAATTTTTGTAAGGCATCACAGTCTGTACATTGCTACTATATGAATGGAGGAGGTGCAGGGTGTGGGAGGGAGTTTGGGTGCAGGACGGGGTTTGACCTGGGGCAGGGGGTTGGAGTGCAGGGTGTGGGAGGGAGTTTGGGTGCAGGAGGGGGTTCTGACCTGGGGCAGGGGGTTGGGGTGCAGGGTGTGGGAGGGAGTTTGGGAGCAGGAGGGGGAATGACCAGCTGCAGGGCGTTGGGGTGCAGGGTGTGGGAGGGAGGTGGGGTGCAGGAGGGGGTTCTGACCTGGGGCAGGGGGTTGGGGTGCAGGGTGTGGGAGGGAGTTTGGGTGCAGGAGGGGGTTTGACCTGGGGCAGGAGGTTGGGGTGCAGGGTGTGGGAGGGAGTTTGGGTGCAGGACGGGGTTCTGACCTGGGGCAGGGGGTTGGGGTGCAGGGTGTGGGAGGGAGTTTGGGTGCAGGACGGGGTTTGACCTGGGGCAGGGCGCTGGGGTGCAGGGTGTGGGAGGGAGTTTGGGTGCAGGAGGGGGTTTGACCTGGGGCAGGGCGCTGGGGTGCAGGGTTTTGGCGGGAGTTTGGGTTCTGGACGGGGTTCTGACCTGGGGCAGGGGGTTGGGGTGCAGGGTGTGGGAGGGAGTTTGGGTGCAGGAGGGGTTCTGACCTGGGGCAGGGCGCTGGGGTGCAGGGTGTGGGAGGGAGTTTGGGTGCAGGAGGGGGTTCTGACCCGGGGCAGGGCGTTGGGGTGCAGGGTGTGGGAGGGAGTTTGGGTGCAGGACGGGGTTTGACCTGGGGCAGGCCGCTGGGGTGCAGGGTGTGGGAGGGAGTTTGGGTGCAGGAGGGGGTTCTGACCCGGGGCAGGGCGTTGGGGTGCAGGGTGTGGGAGGGAGTTTGGGTGCAGGAGGGGGTTCTGACCCGGGGCAGGGCGTTGGGGTGCAGGGTGTGGGAGGGAGTTTGGGTGCAGGAGGGGGTTTGACCTGGGGCAGGGCGTTGGGGTGCAGGGTGTGGGAGGGAGTTTGGGTGCACGAGGGGGTTTGACCTGGGGCAGGGCGCTGGGGTGCAGGGTGTGGGAGGGAGTTTGGGTGCAGGACGGGGTTCTGACCTGGGGCAGGGCGCTGGGGTGCAGGGTGTGGGAGGGAGTTTGGGTGCAGGACGGGGTTTGACCTGGGGCAGGGGGTTGGAGTGCAGGGTGTGGGAGGGAGTTTGGGTGCAGGACGGGGTTCTGACCTGGGGCAGTGGGTTGGGGTGCAGGGTGTGGGAGGGAGTTTGGGTGCAGGACGGGGTTTGACCTGGGGCAGGGCGCTGGGGTGCAGGGTGTGGGAGGGAGTTTGGGTGCAGGAGGGGGTTTGACCTGGGGCAGGGAGGTGGGGGTCAGGGTGGGGGTGGGAGTTTGGGTGCAGGACGGGGTTCTGACCTGGGGCAGGGGGATGGGGTGCAGGGTGTGGGAGGGAGTTTGGGTGCAGGAGGGGTTCTGACCTGGGGCAGGGCGCTGGGGTGCAGGGTGTGGGAGGGAGTTTGGGTGCAGGCCGGGGTTCTGACCTGGGGCAGGGCGCTGGGGTGCAGGGTGTGGGAGGGAGTTTGGGTGCAGGAGGGGGTTTGACCTGGGGCAGGGCGCTGGGGTGCAGGGTGGGGGAGGGAGTTTGGGTGCAGGAGGGGTTCTGACCTGGGGCAGGGCGCTGGGGTGCAGGGTGTGGGAGAGAGTTTGGGTGCAGGATGGGGATTGACCTGGGGCAGGGCGCTGGGGTGCAGGGTGTGGGAGGGAGTTTGGGTGCAGGAGGGGTTCTGACCTGGGGCAGGGCGCTGGGGTGCAGGGTGTGGGAGAGAGTTTGGGTGCAGGACGGGGATTGACCTGGGGCAGGGCGCTGGGGTGCAGGGTGTGGGAGGGAGTTTGGGTGCAGGAGGGGGTTCTGACCTGGGGCAGGGCGCTGGGGTGCAGGGTGTGGGAGGGAGTTTGGGTGCAGGAGGGGGTTTGACCTGGGGCAGGGCGCTGGGGTGCAGGGTGTGGGAGGGAGTTTGGGTGCAGGAGGGGGATTGACCTGGGGCAGGGCGCTGGGGTGCAGGGTGTGGGAGGGAGTTTGGGTGCAGGACGGGGTTTGACCTGGGGCAGGGGGTTGGGGTGCAGGGTGTGGGAGGGAGTTTGGGTGCAGGAGGGGGTTTGACCTGGGGCAGGGCACTGGGGTGCAGGGTGTGGGAGGGAGTTTGGGTGCCGGTGGGGGTTCTGACCCGGGGCAGGGCGTTGGGGTGCAGGGTGTGGGAGGGAGTTTGGGTGCAGGACGGGGTTTGACCTGGGGCAGGCCGCTGGGGTGCAGGGTGTGGGAGGGAGTTTGGGTGCAGGAGGGGGTTCTGACCCGGGGCAGGGCGTTGGGGTGCAGGGTGTGGGAGGGAGTTTGGGTGCAGGAGGGGGTTTGACCTGGGGCAGGGCGCTGGGGTGCAGGGTGTGGGAGGGAGTTTGGGTGCAGGAGGGGGTTTGACCTGGGGCAGGGCGCTGGGGTGCAGGGTGTGGGAGGGAGTTTGGGTGCAGGAGGGGGTTCTGACCTGGGGCAGGGGGTTGGGGTGCAGGGTGTGGGAGAAAGTTTGGGTGCAGGAGGGGGTTCTGACCTGGGGCGGTTCCTGGCCAATGGGAGCTGCAGAGCTGGTGCTTGGGGTGGGGGCAGCGCGTGGAGCCCCCTGGCTGCCCCTACACATAGGAGATGGAGGGGGGACATGCCGCTGCTTCTGGGAGCTGCGCGGAGCCACAGCAGGCAGGGAGCTAGCCCCACTGTGCCACTGAGTGGACTTTTAATGGCCCAGTCAGCGTTGCCCCGGGCGTTCCGGTCAAATACCGGGCACCTGGCAACCCTAGGGCAGGGCTGTGCTGCCTCACGTAGAATGGCCGAGGGGTTACTTATGAAGGCTGTTGTAACAGTGACAGTCGGTGGGCCTGAGGCTCCTCTCACTCTGGGTTTGCGCTGTGAAAATCTGCTGACTCCAGTTTACACAGGCGTTGGATCAGAAACATGCCCCAGCTTGAATCTGTTGCTTGTTTCCTTTCCCTCCCGTTATGGGGTGCTGCCAAGGCCCCAGCATGAACCTACCCCTGCTCCTCTGTTGCAGCCAGAAGAAGGTCCTGGTGTCCTTCTCGGCCCGGCGGCAGAGCAGTAAGATGCTGTGGGTTAGAATCATAGAATCTCAGGGTTGGAAGGGACCTCAGGAGGTATCTAGTCCAACCCTCTGCTCAAAGCAGGACCAATTCCCAACTAAATCATCCCAGCCAGGGCTTTGTCAAGCCTGACCTTAAAAACCTCTAAGGAAGGAGATTCCACCACCTCCCTAGGTAACCCATTCCAGTTCTTCACCACCCTCCTAGTGAAAATGTTTTTCCTAATATCCAACCTAAACCTCCCCTAGTTTGAAGCACTCATGGTCCAGGAGGAGATGCCTGCTATTGGGAGATTGGCCATTCACTTCTGTGGCCCAGAGCAACTGGTTTTCAGAGGTGCTGAGCATGCCCAGGTCCCACTGACTTGAACATGAGCGTTGGGTGCTTAGCACCTGTGAAAAGTCAGGCCCTTCAAAGGTGACTTTCTTGAGCAAAAGTCAGAGTTGGGGCTTGGCCCAGAGCCCGTTGTCGTCAATGAGAGTCCAGTGGTCTTCAGCTGGGGCTCGTTAGTGCCCGGAACGGAATGAACTGCACAGCCAGAGCGGAGCAAGCGTCTCCTCCTGCCAGCCAGTAACAGGAATGTTCCTCTCCAGGGAGGGCCGTCGGCTAAGCAGACAATTATCGGCTGATTTAAGAGGAACTAAATAAAACAAGCGAGCAAACAGAGCCCTGTGCGAAGGGATGGAGAGGAGCCCAGTGCAGGCACTGGCAGCTTGTAAATAACTTCAGCGGTCCCCTCCAGGTGCACCGGGAGCTGGGATGGCAGGGGTGAGGAGCAACACGTTTCACTCCTCCCTTGGGGCTCATCAAAGCAAATAGAAACCTCTCTCATTTGTACAGCGTGCAGCGCTCCAGCCGGCTCCATGCCAATGAGCTGCATAGCAGGCAGTCCCAGCAGGGGCTGGGAAGGGATGGCTGGGGGTGGAGGGGGGGCTAGATTTATCACTGCTGAGCTGGGGGCCAGTAATTCTCTAGCAACTTCAAAGTGTTTTGCAGGCGTTCATTAACTTGTTCTTCCTGCACCCTGGCAGATGGGGTGGGGGGGGTGGGGGGGGTGAGTAAGGGTCTCTGACCCCATTTTAAATGGGGGAAACTGAGGCAGAGAGGCTGAAGGAGCAAACTGGCTCCAGTGAAGCTGCATGCAAGTATGGCCATTGACTTCAGTGGCCCTGAGGGGCTGGCTTTCCGAGGGCCTCAGCATGCACAGTTCCCAGTGATGTCAATAGGAGTGGTTGGTGCTTGGCACCTCTGAGAATCAGGCCCTCCAATATGACTTGCTTGAGGTTATGCAAGCGTTAGTGTTAGACCATGGGGTTTCCTGGCTCCCAAACCTATGCTCAGACCACTTGATCACTTCCCAGTGTACCCTGGGGGACACCTTAGAGGGGCCAGGATGCAGACCCAGACACTCTTGTCCCCCGTGTCTAGGCAGCCAAAGGTAGGAGCCACAGAAGAAGTTCTCCTCCCATTCACCCTCCATGCCAAGGTTTGCCTGAGAAATACTGGCAGGCTCACTGGGGATCTGTCTCCTTCAAACACCTGCTGAGGCTTCCTGGAAGTCCTTGGCATGAATCCAGCTGAGAAAACATCTTGCCAATGTGCCATATCCTTCCAAAGCCCCAGCTCTTGAATTCCTTGTTCCTCGGTCGTCATGAAGCAAATGCCCAGTGACGTCACTGACCCGTGTGCCTCTGGCAGGCCTGAGTCAAAACCTCCCTGGGGGTTTTGCCTGAGTAAGGACAGAGTAAAACCCAACTAGTCTCTGCCCAGGTGTATAGAGGGTGGGGGAAGGGCGGGCAGAGCCTCCGAGCCTCCCATTGGCTCCCAAAAGGGCATGTGCCCCCCCTCATGCACATGAGCCAGCAATTGAAGGGGGTGCACTCTGCCCCCCCAGCTGCACCTGGGAGCTACCCTGCAGGGTGCAGCTCTGCTTTCTCCACCCCGCAGGCCAATGCCACCAGACACTTCAGCTGAGGGACGTCTGCCTGCAAACAGGGGTCCTGCAGCCTGTGCCGGCACTGATGCCAGTGGGGTGACTTGGCACCATTGTTCTGAGCTGGGCAGGCTTTGCACCCGCTTCGGCCCAGTGTAAATGAGTGTACATGGTGCCGGCAGCGAGGAACTCACCCCAGCTTGGCTCAAGGAGCTGCTCTGCTGCTCCTGCTCATTATTGTCCCTCCTGAGGATGTAGCTGAGAGAGCCCACGTCTAGTGACAGGCACGCCAGGCTCAGCTGTGGCACCTCTCGGAGGCATTGGTCAGGTCAGGCCCACTCGCCTTCACCCCGCTCCAGTTGCCTGCCCACTGGCTGCTCTAGTGTACACGGCCTCTGCTGCCCTAAGCCTAAGGGGGATGCAAAGAAGGCCTCAAGCCGCCTGTATTCCCATGGCCCCAGTCCCACAGCAAGCACAGGGACAGACCAGTGCTGAACGGGGCCGGAAATTGTGAACCTGTTCTCAGGGAAACGGCTGGCGTCCTGCTCCATGGAAGTCTGGATGCGTTTGGAGTGAGCAGAAGCTAAGGCAGCAGCTCAGGGTTTCATACGAAGCTCAGTGTGGCTGGAGGGGAGAGAGGATAGCGGAAGTCGGGGACGATGCACAACTGTCTCTGAAGAATGGCTAGCAAAGCTTTCCAGGCGGCATCAGTGGGCGCCTGAGGAATTGTATTAGCCAGCTGCTGCCTCATGGACGTGAGCCCTTCCCAAGCCTCCCAGAGACAATTAGGGCAGCAGAGGAAGGAGAGTTCAGTTGTTAGGGCCGTTGCCTAGGACTTAGGAGAACTGGTTTCAATTACCGGCTTTGCCACAGATTCCATGTGTCCTGGGGCCAGTCACTTAGGTCAGATTTTTAACGGTATTTAAGTGCCTAAAGATGCAGAGAGACACCTAGTAAGATTTTCAGAAGTCTAAATACCTTTACAAAATCTGATCCTCAGCCTCCCCATCTGCAGGATGGCGAAAGTAGCCCGGCCCTACTTCCCAGGGGAGTTGTGTATTAATGATCAGATACTTCGGTAACAGGGTCATATCAGTACTGTAGATCAGGGGCAGCTCTAGCTTTTTTGCTGCCCCAAGCATGGCAGTCAGTCGGCGTGGATTCGGCGGCTTGCCTGCGGGAGGTCCCCGGTCCCGTGGATTCGGCGGCTTGCCTGCGGGAGGTCCCCGGTCCCGTGGATTCGGCGGCTTGCCTGCGGGAGGTCCCCGGTTCCATGGATTTGGCGGCTTGCCTGGGGGAGGTCCCCAGTCCCGTGGATTCGGCGGCTTGCCTGCGGGAGGTCCCCGGTCCCGTGGATTCGGCAGCTTGCCTGCGGGAGATCCCTGGTCCCATGGATTCGGCGGCTTGCCTGCGGGAGGTCCCCAGTCCCGTGGATTCGGCGGCGTGCCTGCGGGAGGTCCCCGGTCCCATGGATTCGGCGGCTTGCCTGGGGGAGGTCCCCAGTCCCGTGGATTCGGCGGCTTGCCTGCGGGAGGTCCCCGGTCCCGTGGATTCGGCGGCTTGCCTGTGGGAGATCCCCGGTCCCGCGGATTCGGCGGCTTGCCTGCGGGAGGTCCCCGGTCCCGTGGATTCGGCGGCTTGCCTGCGGGAGGTCCCCGGTCCCGCGGATTCGGCGGCTTGCCTGCGGGAGGTCCCCGGTCCCGTGGATTCGGCGGCTTGCCTGCGGGAGGTCCCCGGTCCCGTGGATTCGGCGGCGTGCCTGCGGGAGGTCCCCGGTCCCGTGGATTCGGCGGCTTGCCTGAGGGAGGTCCCCAGTCCCATGGATTCGGCGGCTTGCCTGGGGGATTCCCTGGTCCCGTGGATTCGGCGGCTTGCCTGGGGGATTCCCTGGTCCCGTGGATTCGGCGGCTTGCCTGCGGGAGGTCCCCAGTCCCGTGGATTTGGCGGCTTGCCTGGGGGATTCTCTGGTCCTGTGGATTCGGCGGCTTGCCTGCGGGAGGTCCCCGGTTCATTGGATTCGGCGGCTTGCCTGGGGGAGGTCCCCAGTCCCGTGGATTCGGCGGCTTGCCTGGGGGAGGTCCCCAGTCCCGTGGATTCGGCGGCTTGCCTGCGGGAGGTCCCCGGTCCCGTGGATTCGGCACCTTGCCTGGGGGAGATCCCCGGTCCTGTGGATTCAGCGGCTTGCCTGCGGGAGGTCCCCGGTCCTGTGGATTCGGCAGCTTGCCTGCGGGAGGTCCCCGGTCCCGTGGATTCGGCGGCGTGCCTGCGGGAGGTCCCCGGTCCCGTGGATTCGGCGGCTTGCCTGCGGGAGGTCCCCGGTCCCGTGGATTCGGCGGCTTGCCTGCGGGAGGTCCCCGGTCCCGTGGATTCGGCGGCTTGCCTGCGGGAGGTCCCCGGTCCCGTGGATTCGGCGGCTTGCCTGCGGGAGGTCCCCGGTCCCGTGGATTTGGTGGCGTGCCTGCGGGAGGTCCCCGGTCCCGTGGATTCGGCAGCTTGCCTGGGGGAGGTCTGCCAGTCCCATGGCTTCAGTGTACCCGCCGCTGAATTGCCGCCGAATTGACGGGACTGGCGGACCTCCCACAGGCGCGCCGCCGAAGGCTACCTGACTGCCGCCCTTGCTTGGAGCGCTGGTGTCTGGAGCCTTTGCTGCCGTATATAGACTAAAGCGATCGATCCCTTAATGAAATGTTACCGAAGGACTGAATCTTCCACACTGGGTGCTGGTTGTTTGCAACAGGCAGGTAGGAGGGGAAAAAATAAAACAACAAACTTGATTCGCTTCTAAGTGCCTTGAGCTAAAGCCGGCAATGCAGCTCTTTGACTGTCACACATGAGTCTTTCTTGTGCTGTGTTTAGGGTGCAGGATGTATGGGACTGACCTTCACCAAAGAGCATTGAATTAAGGACACCCCTGATGGTGCCTTCAGGTACAGAGCCGCTAACCCAGGGACAGAAATAGCAGCCTGCTTGCTATGACCTGACCAGTCTTAAAAGCCGCCCTTTACCATGCTGGGAGCTGGGATATCATGCAGATCGTGCAGTTGTTATGCCAGGAAATTCCCCTTTGCTCTTAATGGGTTTTCACAGTTGCTTTTCATTTAGGAAGCGGAGCTATTTTGTGGAGCAGGTCACTAGCGAGAACAGCTCATGTTTGCTAAGGAAGAGAGCAGTGTGGGCTGGTGGTCAGCGCACAGGACTGGAAATCAAGTCGACCAAGTGGAGCTGGGTGATTGAGTGACTGATTTTTTCATTGAAACCAGAGCTTGCTAGGAATTTTCTACTCTCTCTGGAGCAGGGGCCATGTCTTTGCTCTGCATTTGTACAGTGCTGAGCACAATGGGGTTCTGGCCCATGACTAGGGCACCTAGGGGCTCTGGGAACACAAGTAATAAATAATAATAAAAACATTTCTATCCAAATGATTTTTGATGGAAAATACAATTTCTGAAAAACTGAATTCTTCTGAGGCACAGATCTGCTGCTGGTGGCAGTGGACTTCAGGGAAGCTCCACTATATTAACTGAGCCTTTGACTCAAGATTTAAAGATTGCTTTGAAGATGAAAAACACTAAATATCTAATCTGCTAAGTGTTTCTAAAGTATTTCGAGAGCCTTGGCTGCAGAGAGGGCAGATTCATGCTATTAGTGGATGAAATACGTAGCTCTTAGGAGGTCAGTGTAATTATCCCCATTTTACAGATGGGGGACTGCAGGCACAGAAAGACTAACACAATTTACTCAAGATTTGAGCAAGGGTCTGACAGAAGAAGCCAGATCTCCTGCCTCCTATTTTCTATACTTTATGATAGGAATTGTCAAAGGGCCCAATCCCCAATGGCATTCAGTAGAATTTCTGTTCCCAAAATCCCCACCTATGGTGTTAAAAATCCCCCCAAGCTCAGGTCGCTGTGGCTTTCATCTCAGGGTTATAAGTGTGTAGAACATTTTGAAAGCTTTAGTTTAAAAACCCAGGAAATTAAGAGTTAAGGTTGCTCTTCCCCAAATCAGAGTCACGCTCAAATAACCTTAACTCTGCCCTGCAGCGGGGGTGACAATGCAGCGGTCTCAGCTCATTTTGAGAGCTATTGTCTAATGTTAGATTCAGCCCTGAAGGAGGACCGTGTGCTCAGCTCAGCATCTTCACGGGAGAGAAGCTGTTTAGGAGAGTAATGGTGAAATCGTAGCCTTGATTTATAGCTGAACTGCCCAGCTCTTGTTCATGAACGTCTGGCCTGGTAAACACAGTTTGCTGTTGGCAAACAGCAGCAAAATAATGTGCATGCCCAATGCCTGTGATTTATAATGTGTAAGGAGGGGGAGGAAAGGCCCCATATTCCAGTTCTCTCTTGATGTTTGGCTAACCCAGGTATTTTTTCCCTGTATAAAGCGTGTGCTGTGAGAATGCTTTTAATAATGCAAGCCACCTGAAGAAATGGTGTAACTGTCTGTGACTGAATTAAGAACACACAGTGCACAAGCAGAGGAGCAGAGTACCTCCAGTCTGCTCTGGAGTGTGCGTTCCCCGCTGCACTCGATGACAGCGCGTATGAAGATTTGCATGTAGAAAGGGAATGAGCAGTGGGCTGCCTTTTGGAGTCAATTTATTACAGGGATCCCATTTTTGACTCCAGCATTAAATGCACTTCACTAGCGCTTCCACAAAGCCACGCAGTGTAGTGCGATGCAGTTCGGATTTGTTTTCCCCCAGGTGTGACTTCTGCCTTTTGTTGTCTCTGCTGGGGCAGAGTTAAGGTGAGGATGGTTGTCTGAGTGTGATGCCATGACTTACTGTGGAAAGGAACCTCAACTCTGAATTTGATGGGGTGCTAAATCTTTTTTAACTCTGGTGTTGTTGAATGGTTGCAAGCACCCATAAATCTGGTACGTGCCTGCAGCCACAGCTTTCTGTGTGGGAATTTCCTTCTTTGTTTGTAAAGGTCAGCTGGGCAGGAGCCCAGTTCCTGCAAAACCCAGGAGGTCCACAAGTGGGAAGGCCTAAACCAGATGGTGGTGGATGGAGACTAAATGAGACCCAGTCCAGCCCCAGCAAAAGTGCCCCCGCAGTGGATCCCAGCACGCTCCGACAGCTTGCCCCCTCTTTATGTGGATCTTTGGATCCAAACACTGGGATCTATGGACCTTCTCAGACCTAAGCGGGGACCCACAGATCCTGCCTCAGTCCACCTCTGCCACCAGAACTGAGGAGGTCCATGGTGGCAGATTTCCTCCGGAACTAACATGGCTTCTGAAGCTCATGGGGGGATCAGTGGTGTCTGGGGCCAGGTCAGGCCTAAGGGCCTTAGAGCTGGAGTGGGGAGCGCCCACTGAGAGCCCAAGGCTCCAACCAGCCTCCCATCTCTCTGTGCTTTACTCCACCACATCTGTTGCACTATGGGCCCTGCCAGCCTCTTGACCTCTCGGAACTGGACCCGAGCCCAGGGCTGGTCTTACCATGACGCGAACTGAGGCGGCCACCTCAGGTTGGCACCTGTGGGGGGGGCACCACTAGGACCCAGAGCATAGAAAATTGTGTCTGGTGCTGGTGCATATGTACTCTCTCTGCTCTAGATGCACAGAGATGGTGGAGTGCTGTGCTGGAGGTAGGGTGACCAGCTGTCCCGATTTTATAGGGACAGTCCTGATTTTTGGGTCTTTTACTTATATTGGCTCCTATTACCCCCCACCCCTTGTCCCAATTTTTCATGCTTGCTGTCTGGTCACCCTAGCTGGAGGAAGGAGGGCACAAGAGACATAACAGGCAGGCAGGAGAAAAGGTGAGAGGGAATAACAGAAAGCAGCAGGAGCTGCAGGGAGAGAGAGGAGGAGGAGCCCCCAGGGAGCCTGGACTGATTCACACCAGCTTCTCAGGGAGCTTCCTGGTTCCTGCTGCTTCCTTGAACCCACTTGAGGAGAACAGACAGTCAACTGAAGTAGTAGGAGCCAGTTAGGCCCTTAAGACGCTGCTATCTTCCCTCACTCAGGCCCTGCTACCAGCCTGCTTATTTGTCCCCTTCAACTGAGTGTTGAGAGCCACTCTAGCTGGCACAGAACAGCAGTCATGAGTGAAAGAAGAAAACGCCCCTCTGGGGCAGCATTCAGAAAAAGAAAGAAGAAAGCAAAGGAAACTTTTCTGTCTAAGCAGGAAGGAGCTCTCCTGAGATACAGAGACACAAATGTTTACAGGGAGCCTTCCGGCCCCAGTGAGGATGTGAGTGGTGAGGAGATGCCTGATCTTCCAGTTAGTCAGAGTGCAGGTGACCTGGCAGCTGCTGCAGCATCCATATCTCCATCTCAGATGGATGTAACCATGAACATTCCTAAAGAAAAGTGTAGATCAGAGAAGACTGTGGTGGAGGCGCAAGAAACCGCTGCTGCTGAGTTTAGTTCCTTAAGTCTAGATGATCCAGGACTGTGGACCCACTTGAGCAACATGGTTTCTCTAAAGGGAAATCGTGTCTTACTAATCTATTAGAGTTCTCTGAAGGGGTCAACAAACATGTGGACAAGGGGGATCCAGTGGACATAGTGTACTTAGATTTCCAGAAAGCCTTTGACAAGGTCCCTCACCAAAGGCTCTTACGTAAATTAAGTTGTCATGGGATAAAAGGGAAGGTCCTTTCATGGACTGAGAACTGGTTAAAAGACAGGGAACAAAGGGTAGGAATTAATGGTAAATTCTCAGAATGGAGAGAGGTAACTAGTGGTGTTCCCCAAGGGTCAGTCCTAGGACCAATCCTATTCAACGTATTCATAAATGATCTGGAGAAAGGGGTAAAAAGCGAGGGGGCAAAGTTTGCAGATGATACTAAACTGCTCAAGATAGTTAAGACCAAAGCAGACTGTGAAGAACTTCAAAAAGATCTCACAAAACTAAGTGATTGGGCAACAAAATGGCAAATGAAATTTAATGTGGATAAATGTAAAGTAATGCACTTTGGAAAAAATAATCCCAACTATACATACAATATGGTGGGAGCTAATTTAGCTACAATGAGTAAGGAAAAAGATCTTGGAGTCATCGTGGATAGTTCTCTGAAGATGTCCACGCAGTGTGCAGAGGCGGTCAAAAAAGCAAATAGAATGTTAGGAATCATTAAAGAGGGGCTAGAGAATAAGACAGAGAATATCTTATTGCCCTTATATAAATTGATGGTACTCCCACATCTTGAATACTGCGTACATATGTGGTCGCCTCATCTCAAAAAAGATATACCGGCAGTAGAAAAGGTTCAGAGAAGGGCAACTAAAATGATTAGGAGTTTGGAGAGGGTCCCATGTGAGGAGAGATTAAAGAGGCTAGGACTCTTCAGCTTGGAAAAGAGGAGACTAAGGGGGGATATGATAGAGTAGATAAAATTATGAGTGATGTGGAGAAAGTAGATAAGGAAAAGTTACTTATTCCCATAATACAAGAACTAGGGGTCACCAAATGAAATTAATAGGCAGCAGGTTTAAAGCAAATAAAGGGAAGTTCTTCTTCACACAGCGCACAGTCAACTTGTGGAACTCCTTGCCTGAGGAGGTTGTGAAGGCTAGGACTATAACAGTGTTTAAAAGAGAACTGGATAAATTCATGGAGGTTAAGTCCATTAATGGCTATTAGCCAGGATGGGTAAGGAATGGTGTCCCTAGACTCTGTTTGTCAGAGGATGGAGATGGATGGCAGGAGAGAGATCACTTGATCATTACCTGTTAGGTTCACTCCTTCTGGGGCACCTGGCATTGGCCACTGTCGGTAGACAGGATACTGGGCTAGATGGATCTTTGGTCTGACCCAGTACGGCTGTTCTTATGTTCTTATGAGCAGTAGCCTGAGGGACTTCCTTGTACTGCGTGGGCCACAGCAAGTGAAAAACATCATATTCCCCAAAGACAATGAAAATAGAAGTTTCCATCCAACAGATTCCTGGTGTGAAATCCCCAATGGTGACAAAGTGGAGAGGCCATGGCTTAGGTACTCAAAAACCCAGAATGCTGCATACTGTTTTTGTTGCAAACTCTTCCAGTCTAATGTTCCAGCCACATTGGGTTCTACAGGACCAAAGGACTGGAAGAGAAGATTGCATCAGAGTCTCTTTACTGGCAAAATGTTCTGAAAAGGCTCTTTGCCATTGTGAGAGGGCTTGCTACCCAAAACCTAGCACTGCGTGGCATTTCAGATCAGCTGTATGTGCCAAACAATGGAAACTTCCTTAAAGTTGTGGAGCTGATGGCTGAGTTTGATGCTGTACTCCAGGAGCATCTAAGAAGAGTCACCACCCAAGAAATGTACACACACCACTACCTTGGAAAACAATTCAAAATGAGAGCATACAGTTACTGGTAACAAAAGTCAAACAGAAGATTGTGGCAGATCTGAAGTCAGCAAGATATTACTCTGTTATTCTGGACTGCACACCTGACATCAGCCATACGGAACAAATGACTTTAATGGTGCATTTTGTAACAACAACAGAACCTAGTGAAAATGTCCCTGCATTTATTTATTTATTTATTTATTTACTGACATTTATTAACAATTTATTGACATTGATGATACTACAGGAGCTGGTATGACAAATGTGCTTCTTAAAAAGCTGGAAGATACGGGAATTGTGATAGCTGACATGAGAGGTCAGGGCTACGACAATGGTGCCAACATGAGAGGAAAGAACAGAGGAGTGCAGACACGGATCCGAGAGTTAAACCCTCAAGCTTTTTTTGTCCCATGCAGTTCTCACTCATTGAGCTTGGTGGTCAGTGATGCAGCATCAGCTTCTAGTGAGGCTGCTGAATTTTTTAATGTAATTCAAAGTATCGATGTATTTTTCTCTGCATCAACTCATCGATGGCAAATTTTGAAGCAAAATCTGGGAACATCCTCTCTGACACTGAAACCACTGATGGGAAAGTCGAGTGGAGGTGATAAAGCCTATCAAACACCAAACTGGGAAGATAGATGATGCCATAGTTGCCATTATGGAGGATAATGCTATGACAGGAACTGTTCATGGGAGAACAGTGGCAGAGAGAAATGGAAACATACATAACTTCAAATTTCTGTGTGGCTTAGTGTTGTGGCCTGACATCCTGTTTGAAATAAATGTTGTAAGCAAGAGACTCCAAGGTGTTGACTTTGATATATCTGGAGCAACGGAACAACTGGACAAAGCAAAGTCAGACCTACTGTCTTAGGGATTTCAAAACGTTCTGAAGACTGCACAGAAGTTGGCTGAGGAACTTCACAGTTAAGCTATTTTCCCACCCATTCAAGAATACAAGAGTCATTGAAGAAGACATTTTGATTACGAGGCACGGGATAATCCCATAAGAGACCCCAAACAACAATTCAAAGTTGAATTCTTTAACCGGGTGCTAGATTGTGTAATACAGTCAGTTGAAGAACGTTTCATGCAGCTCAAGGAACACAGCAGTATATTTGGGATGTTGTACAATACTCCAAAACTCCTCACAATACCTGAAGAAGACCTACACCAGCAGTGCAGGGCACTAGAGACACTGTTGCCACATGATGACGTGCACGATGATGTGAGTGATTTAGGTGATGAACTGAAAGCCCTTTCAAGATACATTCCAGCAGGATCAACTCCAAAGGCTGTTCTGGAATATATGTGCACAAATAAGATGACCACCCTCTTTCCAAATGCTTTTGTTGCTCTGCGCATACTTCTAACCCATCCTGTAACAGTGGCCAGTGGATAACGCAGCTTCTCCAAGCTGAAGTTAATAAAAACACATCTATGCTCCACAATGACACAGGAGAGGCTGGTCAGCCTTTCAACCATCTCAATAGAGCATGAGCTGGCCCAGACTGTGGACCTGCAGGAAGCAGTTCAAATCTTTGCAACCAAGAAGGCACGGAAAGCACCACTTTGATTATTCAAACAGATACAAATGCCAGTGTTTACTATGCAGACAAGAAAAGTTACATTTGCTGTTCAGGCGTTTGAAAGTTAAGTGTTACTTAAAATTTTTGAACAAGGCATTTTAAGTTGTTAGTTCTCCTTTATTGGGGTAAGTAGCAGAGCAGTATGATGAGAGGAGTAGAACGGGAAGAAGGCAGAATTGAGACCTTCAAAGTTTTGGCCCAAGTGAGGTGGCATGGAGGCATCATTTGAGTTCCCCGCCTCAGGTGCCAAAATGTTGTGTCCCAGCCCTGGCCGATCTGTTCCCCGCTCCCGACCTTCTGCTGTTCTGCACACTGGATGATCCCCATCCTGCTCTGCTGGGACCGGGGCACAGCGATCAGAATGCAGGGCATGGTGGGGGTGGGGAGGGACACACTTCTCAGAGACCCCGGGGATCAGATCAAAGGCTGCTTTCTGGGGCCATGGGGGTATTGACCAAGGCGAGGAAGGAAGAGCGGGAGCTAATGACCCCTCTGGGGAGGTGTGTGTGTCTGGGGCGGGGTTATGTTACTGAGCCGAAGGCCTGTCACTCATTTGGGCCCACTGCCTGGGGAGGGCTGGGTGCTGAGGCAGTTTGAGCAACCCAGGGAGGGGTTCTTGTCAGTCATCCCCCGGACACTGTGAGCGTGTTGGGCAAGGCCTGTAGCCAGCAGGGCGGGTGTCCCGAGATCAGCCTGGGGCTGCCTCCGCTCTGATTTCATCACCTGCCATCGGCGCAGGGAGAGAGCGGAGGCAGTTTTTGCCTCCCCTGTCAAGAAGCTGCTGGCCCCAGTGCAGGCTGCAGCTGCCCTGACTTGTCTCCCTCCTTATATGAGGCTGTGCAGTGTCCCCCTAGGCCACCCAGACCCAGTTCTGCCCCACCCCACCCCTAGCTCTGTGCCACCCCTGCGCAGGGGTTATTCCCTGGCAGGTGTCAGGGAGCCACAAGACAACGGACTGGGCTCTCCGTGCCTCTGTCTGTCTGTCCAGCTGTTCTCTCATCGCTCTGTCTGTCTCCATAGTGATCGCTGTGAGAGGCAGAGCACTGAGGTGCCTGTTGTATCGCACTAGCCATCATCTGCAAATGGACACGGACTTGTGTAGGCCAGGAGCTCCCGGGAATGGATTCCCCTTCGCTGGGGGCTTAGCGCCAGAGGATCCTAGGACTGGGAGGGACCTGGAGAGGTCACCTTGTCCAGGCCCCTGCACTCATGGCAGGACTCGATATTATCTAGGCCCCAAACTGTGGGGCATGGGGGGAGCCCAGGCCAGCCCCCACAGGGAGCGGGGAGGAGCACCACACTTCCAGCCCTGCTCCACCCCAGCCCAGCTCTGCCCTCATTCCCCCTCTGCCCCCAGCCCAGCCCTGCCTCTCGCTTCAGTGCCTCCCCCGCCCCCCAGTTCTGCCTCCAGCTCCTCCGTCAGCTCTAGCACCTCTGCTAGAGGTTCCATTACTGGTAAGGAACAGTTTGGGCACAGCTGATCTAGACCGTCCCTGACAGGTGTTTATCTAACCTGCTCTTAAAAAATCTCCTGTCAAGGCTGATTCCCCACTCTGGCACTTCGAGTGCAGGGGGGGTGGGGGCCCGCAAGGATTCTAAACATTAATACTGGCCACTCCAGGCTTGTACTAAACTCCCAAGGTCACAGCTTCTCTCTGACCTTGGCTGGGTAGATGCTGCCACCACCCAAGTGCAAAGTCCCCCACCCCTTTGAGAACCCAGGAAGGCGCACTTGGGAATTCCTTCCTGTGGGTACCCTCAAGCCCTTTTACCCCCCTCCGGGGAAGAGCTGAGAAAAAAACAAAGGAAATCAGCTGTTGCCACCAGCTAATTAAACAACATGTGCACAAACCTCTTAGGGACACAAAAATCGAATCCTGTTCTTCAAAAAGATAAATTTTATTAAACCCAAAAAGAAAGGAAATACATCTGGAACTTAGGCTTTTTGCTAGATCTTAAAAGAAACAATTACAAAAATGAAGCATCACGATATCTCTCTTGAGGTTCAGCTTAAAGGTTACAAGCAAAACAAAAACATTTGGTGTTAGCACAGAGGAGTCCACAAGCCAATAAAAAATAAAAGAAATAACCCTAATCGTGTCTTCCTAGCCATTCCCTAATTGACTTATTTCTGGGGTTTCAGATATGCAATCTTAGGTATGATCTGATGGCTTTTCATACCTGGCTTAAAGCTTCTCACAGCATAACTGCTCCCTGTTCCCCTCTTTCCTGGAGAACAACAACACACAGACACAGGGAAGGTTTTTTTCCCAATATTAAAAAGTTCTAGCCCTCGCATTGGCTCTTTTGGTCAGGTGCCCACTCCTTTCCTTTTACCTGTGGGCTTGTTAATCCTTTACAGGTAAAGCAAGTAGAGAACAACCACCACGAGGGATTCCATAGCCAACTGACTGGCTGGGTGTCCACAAAAGGGAGCTACGCCTCGCTCTCATTTATCACATCTACAATGATGGAGATTCCACAACCTCCCTGGACAATTTATTCCAGTGCTTAGCCACCCTGACAGGAAGTTGTTCCTAATGTCCAACTTAAACCTCCCTTGCTGCAATTTAAGCCCATTGCTTCTTGTCCTGTCCTCAGAGGTTAAGAAAAACAAGTTCTCTTGGACGGCAACAGAAGAGGGTACAGGACATGTACAATTTCCAGTGAGCTCTGGTTGCCAGCATCATGGGGTATAACTGGGGTTAGATGCTATTGCTAACCTGATCTCAGCCACACTAGGCTGGAGGGGGATGGCATGCCCTGTGACCAGATACCAGGCCTGGCTCACAGCTCAGCATGAAGAGGACTGCTGGCCATGTGTCGAGATCCTGGTAGGAGGGATGCACAGGTGCACAGATACCAGGATGGTGGAGTTCTGGATGGAGGTGGGGAAGGGAAAGCACAGGGAATGCAGGGTGAGGGGACAGAAGGAGCAGGAAATAAGGTGGCACCTGGTGGCAGGTGACAGGGAAGATGAAGTGACAAAGAGAAGTGGGGCCTGCAGGAGATGGTGGAAAAATCCTCTCCTGCTGGAGGCAGGACAGTGTGACAGGAGTGCAGCGGGCAGGTCACTGCAGCAGCAGCTGGGCCATAGGAACTGTGGACCAGATCATCACAGAGCTTTAGGTTCCTGTCACTGATTTGGCTACATGGTCACCCGAAGACCCCTATTTTAATTATGTCATCACCATTGTACCCTAGCACTTTTATCTGGCCCGTGTCTGAGCACTGCACCGCAGGGGCACCGGAACCGGGGAGGGCAGGGCGGCAATGGTCTCACCATTTTTTACCAGTCGTAAGTAAGGTTAATAATTATGTCATGTGATTAAATCACCAGGAATACGTCCAATCAAAACTGGCAACCCTAGGGCAAGCGACTGGGAGTGGAGAGGTGCAAGCAGGGGGTGGGGTCTTGGGAGGAAGAGGCAGCATGGGGGCAGGGCCTCAGGGGGAATGGGCAGGCCACAGTTTGGGTGCCAATGGCCACCCCTACTTTTAGGGAGCTTCCACCACTCCTGCCTCACAGTCTTTAATGTGTTTATCCCCCCCGTGGGGGCCCTTATCCCCATTTAGTTAGGCAGCTCGCTCAATGGGGACGAGGTGTCCGAATACCTCTAGGTGTGAGTGACTTGCCCAAGGCCACACAGGACGTATTTGGCAGAGCACGGACTTGAACCCTGGTCTCCCAAGTTGAAGGCCAAGCACCCTAACCTGCCTCTGCTTTCCTGTCACCCTAACCTCTCCTGCTTAAATGTGACTGATTCAGGTGGTTCATTCCTGTCCCCCAGTCTCTCCGCGGGAGGATGGTGTGTGCAGTGCAGTGGTTGTTTATATGTTCACATTGCTCTGGGTTTATCCTAAAGAAGGCAGGTCAGAGGATGGCACTGGGCAGGTGGGGTGGTTGGGGATGGTCCCAAGTTCCTGGGGGAGTCTCCTATACAGATGAGATTTAGCCTTGTGATTTATTGTGCATGAGGCGCTGGGTTGTCAGCCATGGTCTTTGTCCCAGAGCTTTCGGGGATCTTTTAGATAGGCTGGTCCCAGGCCATGGAGCACCTTGCAGATCAGAGCCAAGACCTTGACCTTGACTCAGTCATCTATGGGATTCCCCAAAGAATGGGACTGAGCTTGCCTTCCCTTCAGGGCACAGCACACACACGTGAGGGGTTTCAAGGTGAAGGTTGATGTCTTCCACCTCAGGACAAGGTTAATAACCACAAAGCTGCTGGCCTGGCCCTGGAGAGGCCATCTCTTAATACAGTAATTGAGTCATATACGCTGAGATCCCGAAGGTGGGAAGGTGCCTGAGGATAACTTCTTGACAGCCCGTGTGTCTCTCCTTAGTCCAGGGCTGTTTAGCACCCAGGGCCCACGTTCCACGTAGGGCACATTTAGAACATTGTACGTGTCATCAGGTAATCAAGGGAGCCTGGGAAATTTATTATGTGGATCACAGGAAATGGGAGAAAGAGTTTTTCCCTCCTCAGCAACTTGTCTTTGAGGGTGGAGGAGTGTTCAGGATGGATTTCCCGGCTACCTGGGCCTGCTCCGAGGGGGATAAAAGCAAGTGAGAGAGAGAGAGAGCTGTGATGGGGTCACTGTGGATGTGTTAGGAAAATATGGGCTATGTCTTAGGGCAGTAGAAGAGACGGGGCGAGGGTTTAGGGTCTGTGTGTCTTGGGGCAGCACGGGTGTGGTGGGGTCACTGGGGATGTGTGGGAGATATGGGGTACATCGTAGGGCAACAGAAGGGTGTGAGGGTCAGGAGTGATAGGGTCTTTGGGTAGTAGGGCTGTAGTGGGGTCACTGGGGCTGTAGGTGTACATGGGTTTAGCGAGGCTATGCTGACACTGTGGGCCAGCTTGTGCTCTGGTATAAATCGGGAGTAAGTTCCCTGTGGTGCCCCCTCAGGCCATGCTGGTGTAGCTGAGAGCAGAGCCAGGCCCAGCAGCAGAGCACGTTTCCATCGGCATGGGCTCAGCTGAGGTCACCAGCATTCATGCCCAGAGTCCCAGGAAGAGCTCACTGGATCCCAGCTCTGCTGCACTGGCCTGGGTAGCTTGCAGGCACCTGCTGGATCTTGGCCATGTTTAACTGGTGCTCTCAGGCCAAAGAGGCCTCAGAGAAGCCTGTGCTGTTCCCTGTCAAATCTGGGAAAACTGCCTCAGCCTGGAGTGCTCCAGAATCCATTTCTCTTCCAGAGAACAAGACATTGATATTGTTTCAGCAGCATTCCCAGAGCAGACTGGGGGCTGCCGGGCTAGTGCATCACCTCCTGCCGGAGGCTCTCCTGCTTGCTACATCCCCACCCTCAGGGCTGTGTATTGTGGCCACCAACATCCAGGCCCCAAGATGGTTTCCCTGGGAGCAATGTTCCCTCTAATTTTTGACAGTTTGTGTGTGCGAAAAATTTCTTCTGTGCAAATCTTTGTGCTTCTGTGCAAATTTTTGTGCACGCCATGTTTCGCCGTGTGCACAGTGCTTAGGATGTGTGTGCGCAGGGACCCGCACAGAGCTTAGAGGGAACAGTGCCTTGGCCTGGCAGAGGGATTGCTCTCGGGAATGTCCCCCAACCATAGAATCATACAAGATTAAGATTGGAAGAGAACTCAGGTCATCATCTAGTCCAACCCCCTGCTCAAAGCAGGACCAACCCCAACTAAATCATCCCAGCCAGGGCTTTGTCAAGCCTGACCTTAAAAACCTCTAAGGAAGCAGATTCCACCACCTCCCTAGGTAACCCATTCCAGTGCTTCACCACCCTCCTAGTGAAATAATGTTTCCTAATATCCAACCTAAACCTCCCCCACTGAAACTTGAGACCATTACTCCTTGTTCTCTGATCTGCCACCACTGAGAACAGCTGAGCTCCATCCTCTTTGGAACCCCTCTTCAGGTAGTTGAAGGCTGCTATCAAATCCCTCCTCACTCTTCTCTTCTGCAGACTAAATAATCCCAGTTCCCTCAGCCTCTCCTCATAAATCATGTGCTCCAGCCCCCTAATCCTTTTTGTTGCCCTCCGCTGGACTCTCTCCAATTTGTCCACATCCTTTCTGTAGTGGGGGCCCAAAACTGGATGCAATACTCCAGATGTGGCATCAGCAGTGCCGAATAGAGAGGAATAATCACTTCCCTCGATTTGCTGCCAATGCTCCTACTAATGCAGCCCAATATGCTGTTAGCCTTCTTGGCAACAAGGGCACACTGTTGACTCATATCCAGCTTCTCATCCACTGTAATCCCCAGGTCCTTTTCTGCAATTCTTAGCCATTCGGTCCCCAGCCTGTAGCAGTGCATGGGATTCTTCTGTCCTAAGTGTAGGACTCTGCACTTGTCTCTGTTGAACCTCATCAGGTTTCTTTTGGCCCAATTCTAGAGTTTGTGGAGGTCATTCTGGACCCTATCCCTACCGTCCAGCAAATCTATCTCTCCCCACAGTTTAGTATTATGCGTAAACTTGCTGAGGGTGCAATCCATCCCATCATCCAGATCATTAATGAAGATATTGATCTGGAACAAAACCAGCCCCAGGATCGACCCTTGGGGCACTCCGCTTGATACCGGCTGCCAACTAGATATGGAGCTATTAATCACTACCCGTTGAGCCCAATGATCTAGCCAGCTTTCTATCCACCTTACAGTCCATTCATCCAGCCCATACTTCTTTAACTTGCTGGCAAGAATACTGTGGGAGACCGTATCAAAAACTTTGCTAAAGTCAAGGAATAACATCCACTGCTTTCCCCTAGATGACCTCCTGAGGTCCCTTCCAACCCTGATATTCTATGATTCTATGATACGTGCTCTGTTGGGGAGGTCCCTGCCTGGATAGGTGGTGAGACAAGCTTTGAGCAAGAACCAATGCATTTAGAGGGGAAGGAAGCAGCAGCGCCTAAGGCCAAAAGCTAGATGGGAATTTTTGCTGCCCCTTCCTGATACCATTGTCCTGTTCTGACAGCAGCATCACCCCTCTGCCAAGCAGCAGCAGATGTCCAGGGCCTTGCAGGTCTTGACTTCCCAGTGGAGGAGAAACTGGTGATGCAGAGTCTGGGTATTCGCTACGTGTCACTTGCTTGATTTACACATATACACCAGTCCTGGAATAGAGATGATCAAACAGCATGCAGGGCAATGCCGCCTTCTAGGAATCTCAGCCCATCACCAACGCCTGGTTCCCAGGAGGCAACTCTGTCTCAAGAATTGACACTAATCAGAGCCCAAGGCAGTAGCTGTCCACACCGCTCCTTATGTTCCTAAGCTGCCTCTACACAAAAAAAGTACATAAGCAAAGCTAAAACCAACACAGCATATCTTCCCAAGACTGACCATATCCTTCCTTAGAGGTTTTTAACATCAGGCTTGACAAAGCTGTGGCTGGGATGATTTAATTGGATTTTGAGCAGGGGGTTGGACTAGATGACCTCCTATGATTCTATATCATGTCCACTGCGTTCCCCGTATCCACAGAGCCACTTATCTCATCATAGAAGGCAATCGGTTTGGTCAGGCATTACTTGCCCTTGGTGAATCCATGTTGGCTGTTCCTGATCACCTTCCTCTCCTCCAAGTGCTTCAAAATGGATTCCTTTAGGATCTGCTCCATGATTTTTCCAGGGACTGAGCTGAGGATTCTCCTTCTTCCTTTTTTTAAAAGATGGGTACTATATTTGCCTTTTTCCAGTCGTCTGGGACCTCCTCCAGTCACCACGAGTTTTCAAAGATAATGGCCAATGGCTCTGCAATCACATCCGCCAACTCCTTTAGCACCCTCGGATGCAGGGCATCTGGCCCCATGGACTTGTGCACGCTCAGCTTTTGTAAATAGTCCTTAACCTGTTCTTTCACCACTGAGGGCTGCTCACCTCCTCCCCATGCTGTGTTGCCCAGTGCAGCAGTCTGGGAGCTGACCTTGTCTGTGAAGATTGAGGCAAAAAAATCATTGAGTACTTCCAACTAAGTATAGGGAAAAGCTCTTGAGCTTAGCCCACGATCACCCTAGTGGGGTGAATAGGACCAAAGGCCATTTGGGAAAGTCATTCCACTGGTCGGAATGGGCAAGGACATTTCTACCTATGTCCGGTCTTATGAGGTGTGCCAGAGGATAGGAAAGCCCCAAGACCAGGTCAAGGCCTCTCTCCAGCTACTCCCCATAATTGAGGTTCCATTTCAGCGTGTAGTGTGAATATTCTGGGTCCTTTCCCTAAGAAGACCCCCAGAGGAAAGCAGTACATACTGACCTTCATGGATTTTGCCACCCGATGGCCGGAAGCAGTAGCTCTAAGCGACACCAGGGCTAAAATCGTGAGCCAGGCATTGGAAGACATTTTTGCCAGGGTAGGTTGGCCCTCCGACATCCTTACAGATTCGGAGACTAACTTCCTGGCAGGGAACATGAAATGTCTTTGAGAAGCTCAGGGGGTGAACCACGTGGTTGCCACCCCTTACCACCATCAAACGAATAGCCTAGTGGAGAAATTTGATGGAACTTTGGGGGCCATGATATGTAAATTCGTGAATAAGCACTCCAATGATTGGGACCTAGGGTATTTCTACACTATGAGATTACTCCAAATTTACAGAATTCGATTTTTGGCAACCGATTGTATAAAGTCAAGTGCATGCGGCCACACTAAGCACATTAATTCGGCGGTGTACGTCCATGTACTGAGGCTAGCGTCGACTTCCGGAGCATTGCACTGTGGGTAGCTATCCCATAGTTCCCCCAGTCTCCCCCACCCATTTAAATTCTGGGTTGAGATCCCAATGCCTGATGGGGCAAAAAACATTGTTGCTGGTGGTTCTGGGTACAGCCTCACCCCTCCCTCCGTGAAAGCAACGGCAGACAACTGTTTCGCGCCTTTTTTCCTGGGTGGACTGTGCAGACGCCATACCACAGCAAGCATGGAGCCCACTCAGCTCAAGACAGCAGTCACGAACATTGTAAACACCTCGCGCATTATCATGCAGTTTATGCTGAACCAGGACCTGCAAAACCAGGTGAGGAGGCGGTGGCTACGGCAGTGCAGCGACGAGAGTGATGAGGACATGGACACAGAATTCTCTCAAACGTATTCTCTCAATAAAACTTATTGAAGGCCAGCCTTCTGTTACTTGAGGATTCCTCTGGGGTGGAGTGGCTGGGTGGCCGGACGCCCCCACCCCCACGTTCTTGGGTGTCTGGGTGAGGAGGCAATGGAACTTGGGGAGGAGGGCTGTTGGTTACACAGGGGCTGTAGCGGCGGTCTGTGCTCCTGCTGCTTTTCCTGCAGCTCAACCATATGCTGGAGCATATGAGTTTGATCTTCCAGCAGCCTGAGCATTGACTCCTGCCTTCTGTCAGCAAGCTGACACCACCTATCATCTTCAGCCCGCCCCTTACTCTCCTCGTGTTCATATTGTGCTTTCCTGCACTCTGACATTGTCTGCCTCCACACATTCTGCTGGGCTCTGTCAGTGTGGGAGGACAGCAGGAGCTCAGAGAACATTTCATCCCGAGTACGTTTTTTCGCCTTCTAATCTTTGCTAGCCTCTGGGAAGGAGAAACATTTGTAACTGGTGGAGGAAAAGGGAGAGTGGTAGTTAAAAAGACACATTTTAGAGAACAATTGGTACCTTGCTGTTCACATTACACAGCACATGTGCTTTCGTTACAAGGTCGCATTTTGCCTCTTGTATTGAGGGCCTGCCAGTTTGGTGTGAGAGATCACTCATGCTTCACTCCTCCCCCCACCATGTGGCTAACAGCGGGGAACATTTCTGTTCAGCCACAGCCAAACAGCTGAGCAGGAACGAGCATCTCTGAATGTCCCCTTAATAAAAGCACCCTATTTCAACCAGGTGACCATGAATGAGATCACTCTTGTGAGGATAACACAGCGAGATAAAGAATGGATGTTGTTTGAATGCCAGCAAACACTGGGACCATACACTGCCATGCTTTGTTCTGCAATGATTCCTGACTACGTGCTACTGGCCTGGCGTGGTAAAGTGTCCTACCATGGCGGACGGAATAAGGCTGCCCTCCCCAGAAACCTTTTACAAAGGCTTTGGGAGTACATCCAGGAGAGCTTTATGGAGATGTCCCTGGAGGATTTCCGCTCCATCCCCATATACGTTAATAGACTTTCCAGTAGCTGTACTGGCTGTGAATGCCAGGGCAAATTAATCATTAAACATGCTTGCTTTTAAACCATGTGTAATATTTACAAAGGTACACTCACCAGAGGTTCCTTCTCCGCCTTCAGTGTCCGGGAGGCAGCCGTGGGTGGGTTCGGGAATTACTGGCTCCAGGTCCAGGGTGAGAAACATACCTTGGCTGTTGGGGAAACTGGTTTCTCCGCTTCCTTGCTGTGAGCTAACTTCCTTATCCCCCAAACCCACTTCCGCGTTGCATGATTCTCCATTGACGGAGTCAAAGCACAGGGCTGGGGTAGTGTTGGCTGCACCCCCTAGCATGGCATGCAGCTCATCATAGAAGTGGCATGTTCGGGGCTCTAATCTGGAGCGGCTGTTTGCCTCTCTGTTTTTTTGGTAGGCTTGCCTTTGCTCCTTAATTTTCACGCGGCACTGCTGTGCATCCCTGTTATGGCCTCTGTCCTTCATGCCCTTTGAGACTTTTTCTAATGTTTTGGCATTTCGTTTACTGGAATGGAGTTCAGCTAGCACGGATTCCTCTCCCCATATGGCAAGCAGATCCCGTACCTCCCGTTCTTTGCTGGAGCTCTTTTGCGATCCTGGGACTCCATCATGGACATCTCTGCTGATGAGATCTGCATTCACCTGCACCTTGCCATGCTGGCCAAACAGGAAATGAGATTCAAAAGTTCGCGGGCCTTTTCCTGTCTACCTGGCCAGTGCATCTGAGTTGAGAGCGCTGTCCAGAGCGGTCACAATGGAGCACTCTGGGATAGCTCCCGGAGGCCAATACCGTCAAATTGCATCCACACTACTCCAAATTTGACCCAGCAAGGCTGATTTCAGCGCTAATCACCTCGTCGGAGGTGGAGTAAAGAAATCGATTTAAAGAGCCCTTTAAGTTGAAAAAAAGGGCTTTGTCGTGTGGACATGTCCAGGCTTAAATCGAGGTAACGCTGCTAAATTCGACCTAAAATCGTAGGGTAGACCAGGCCTAAGTCATTATAGTCTTTAAAATGTGGGAAATACTGTTTAGTTCTTCATGTAAGTAGTAGTAAAATTAGAGGTGCATGTATCTTATTAACTGTTTTCATAAACCTCCAGGAAGAAATCCCAGCCAGTGCGGACTGACCTGAACCAGGCTGGCCAGCAGACTCTGTGATTTGGGGGGCATGTGATAAATGAATGGGGGGGGGGAGCTCCCTTTTATGGACACCCAGCCAGCCAGTAGCTATAAAATCCCTCTGCGTATCTGTTCTCTAATTGCTCTACCTGTAAAGGGTTAAAAAGTCTCACTGCTTTTACCATAGGTAAAAGGAAGTGAATGGGCACTTGGCCAAAGGAGCCAATGGGAAGGCTAGAACTTTTTAAAATTGAAAAGACTCCCCCTTTGTCTGTCTGTCTGTTTTCATACCTTGGGCCAGGTATGAAAAAATCATCAGTATCATACCTAGAAACTACTCTTTTTAAAACCCCAGATATGTAAGTAGATCAGGAAATGTCTAGGAAGACACAATTAGATTTACCTCTTATTTCGTTATGGCTTGTGGATTCCTCTCTCTAACCCCAGGTGCTTTTGTTTTGCTTGTAACCTTACGCTGGACCTCAAGAAAGCTATTCTTGGTGTTTAATCCTTGCAGTTGCTCTTTTAAAATCTAGCAATAGCCTGAGTTTCCAGATGTATTTTCTTTCTTTTTTTATATTAATAAAATGTACCTTTAAGAACAGAATTGGATTTTTGTCTTAAGAGATTTGTGCACGTTGTTTAATTAGCTGGTGGCAACAGCTTATTTCCTCCCCCACCCCTTTCACGGCTCTTCCCCGGAGGGGGGGTGAAAGGGCCTGAGGGTACCCACAGGAAGGAATTCCCAAGTGCGCCTTCCTGGGCTTTTAAAGGGGTTCTGAACTTGGGTGGTGGCAGCATCTACCAATCCAAGGTCAGAGAAAAGCTGTGACCTTGGGAGTTTAATACCAGCCTGGAGTGGCCAGTATTAATTTTTAGAATCCTGGCAGGCCCCCGCCTTCTGCACTTGAAGTGCCAGAAAGGAGAATTAGCCTTGACAGCTTCCAATTCTTCCTGCTTATTTCCCAGGCTTTTTGCGTTCGTGTACAGGCACCTAAGATAAGTCGCCGATTGCCATACTTTCTCAGTATGAATCAGGAGATCTCCCTTGTATCTGACTTCCCCACTTACCTCAGTGCTTAGGTCTCCATCCCCCGGCGAACCTAGTTTAAAGCCCTCCTCACTAGGTTAGCCAGCCTGCCAGCGAAGATGCTCTTCCCTCTCTTTGTTAGGTGGATCCCATCTCTTCCTAGCAATCCTTCTTCCTGGAACAATATCCCATGGTTGAAGAATCCAAAGCCCTCTCTCTGACACCACCGGCGTAACCAGGCATTTACTTCCACAATTCGATGGTCCCTACCTGGGCCTTTTCCTTCAACAGGGAGTATGGACAAGAACACGACTTGCATCTCAAACTCCTTTATCCTTCTTCCCAGAGCCACAGAGTCTGCAGTGTCCTGCTCAAGGTCATTCTTGGCGGTGTCATTGGCGCCCACATGGAGAAGTAGGAAGGGGTAGAAGTCCAAGGGCTTGATCGGTCTCGGCAGACACTCCGTCACATCCTGAATTCTAGCTCCAGGCAAGCAGCACACTTAGAGTTTCCCGGTCTGGACGGCGGATGGACGACTCCGTCCCCCTTAGGAGGGAGTCCCCAACCACCACCACCCGTCTCCTCCTCTTGGGAGTGGTGGTTGTGGAAACCCCATCTCTAGAACAATGCATCCCATGCCTTCTGGTCGATGGGGTCTCCTTCTGATCCCTTCCCTCAGATGACTCTTCCAAACCATTCTCCACTGTAGTACCTGTGCAGAGAGAGCCTGAAAATGATTTCTTACCTCTATCTGCACTGGGGGTACATGGGTTCTCCTTTTTCTTCTTCTGGAGGTCACATGCTGCCAGTTTTCTTCCCTGTTCTGCACTGCCCTCTCTGATTCTTCAGCATGCTGTGCCTGCAGTATGAAATGCTGACTTCTATCCAACTGCTAGAACAGGGCCTCATCCTCCCTGATTGAACTAACCTCGTTATCTCTAGCTTGCTTCTTGCTTGCATATATAAACCTGCCCCTGGAAATTTCCACCACTTGCATCTGAAGAAGTGGGTATTCACCCACGAAAGCTCATGCTGCAAAACGTCTGTTAGTCTATAAGGTGCCACAGGATTCTTTGCGACTTCTATCCAGAAACTCTTCATTTTCTCTGATGCAACACAGGTTTGATACTTGGGTCTCTAGTCCTTTAACCTTCTCTTCCAATATGGAGACCAGCTTGCACTTCGTACAGATGAAGTCACTTCTATCCTCTGGGAGAAAGACAAACATGGCACATCCTGTGCAGGTCGCATTAGCTGATCACTCACTATCCATATTGTCTTCCTTCTAAGAGACATTGTATTTACTGCTCACAGAAGCCTGAAAGGCAAAATACTCTGTGGGAACTCCCCCAGGGAAAACTCCCAGGCAAACTCTTTCTGTTTGCCTCTCCTCTGTTTGCAGCCCACTCAGTTCACAACTGGCTGCTGGCTCGAAGCAGTTGCCCTGGCTCAAAGCCTTCCCTCCAATCAACCACTCAAGGCCCACCTGGAACAAAGCACTCCCAGTTCAAACTTTTCAAACAAACACACGGTCAAACAGTTCCTGCAACTAGCACCAGTCAAACAAATGGTCACAGCAGACAGACACTCGGATATTCACCCCACCAGCTCACAGCACAGCCCCCCTAATGCAGCACTCACCATAGCTCCTCTCGGACTGTTCCCAGGCAAACTCCCTCTGTTTGCTTCTCCTCTGTTTGCCTCCCTCCTAGGGCTGAGCACCCAGCCTCCTCATTCCACTCTCCTGACCTCATGGCATCTCCTCTCTGCTGCCCAAGGCCTCTCTTCAGTGGGAGCCCCCCTCCAATGGAGAAGACCCAAAGCACTTTCAGTTCAGCTCTCCCACTTGGATTCAGTTACCTCTGCTCCAGCTACTGCTGTGCTCCAAGGAGTGACTCCTACCGCGCTCCGGGGCTGGATGTTTCTGAGCCGAGAGTCCTGCAGACTAGTTCCTGTCAGACAGAACCGGGATCGCCACTATTCCCAAAGCCCAGTGGGAGCTTCAGCCCTCCCCCATGGTGCTGTCTGGCAGCTGTTGTGAAGTAAGGGCTGCGGGACCCTTGTGGAACCCTTCTCCAGCTGGACATCCTACCAGCGGGGACCCGGGTTATGCTAGGAGACTGACTCAGGCCCCTGACGCTGACTGCACAATGCCCCACCATTGGCATGGCCCCAGGCAGGCCTGCTGACTCCAGGCTGGTGGCAGTGGTGTAGGAGGCTTGGATATACATGCAGACAGTGAACAGCAGAGCCCTCAGCAGCACCTGGCAGGCAGATCCCAGCATGCCTAGTGGTTGCCTGCAGTTCTCAATGACCGGTGAAGCATTTCACAGTGGGAGACATTCGAGCTGGGCATTTACCAGCTGCTCGACTTTCACATGATGCCATTGCAGGGACGTGGAGGCATCCATGTGTCACAGAACTAATCAGGCGTGTGAGCGAGCCCAACACTATTCTTCTGTACAGAGAAACCTGATGTTCAGCCCAGGCTGAGGATCTGGGGAGTGGGTCTGGTGGCATAGGGAGGTGGGGGGAGATGGAGCATGGGGTGCAGGTCCCACTGCCTGGGGATCCCCTGGGATGTGAGAGATTTCTGGGATCAAGCCATAGAGCTGGGTCCAGATCCCCAATTCTCCAGGATCCCACATACAGGGTTTGCTGGGGACCCATCTCTTCCCCTGGGACCCGAAGCCTCAGTTTGGGCTAGCAGCTCCCATTGAAGAGGAAGGACATTTGGCTCCAAGAACTGGCAGTGCTGGCGGTGGTGCATGGGCCAATCCGGAGGCAGGCGCAGGCTATCAGTGATCTATCACCCACCAGCTCAGAGCTCCCTGCTAATGGCGCCAGCGCTTGTGCCCTTTGCTGGAATGTCTGACATTAATCAGAGTTATCCTGGGGCACCTCAAAATGGAGCTGGAAGTACCTGCGGGGAGAGGTGGCGAGGAATAGAGCGAAAGGAAGGAGACAAGAAATGGGGAAAGGGTGAAAGTGGAGGGGATGCCAGCCTGAGACCCGCGGGCTTTCCCCAGGAATACTCCCTGCAAGGGACACTCCCCCCTGTGCTGGGGTGACTGACTAAGGCCCCTTTACGCTGCTCTGGCAGCAGACAGGGGTAGAAGCTGTTCAGTGTGACAGCTCTCCCCCGTCCCCAGCCCCCGCCCCGGGCATAGGGTCAGAAAGCACAGCACTGCAGCTAGTCACTGCTTACCAGGGCCCAGAAGCCTGCAGAGCCCTGGCAGAAAGTCACTGTGCCGCGGCATCTCCCACCCAAGCACAAGAACTGAGTAAGTTGGGCTGTGCAGCAGCATCCTACTCAGGGCAAATTTTACCTTGAGGGAGCAGTGGAGGCTGAAGTCACTCCTCTCGCCCCAGCTATTGTAGGAACCACCTACCCTGTTAGCACATGTTACCATCTTGGCTAACACACCTGGAACTGAACTGGGGCCTTCTATAGCTAAAAGCACAAGCTACCTAGCGGGCCCTGGGACAGACTCCTATCTCCCTGCATTGGGCAGAGCGGGGGACCTCACCAGTGGGTTGCATTGTCTCTTGAGTGAAGCCCTAGGAGAGATTGCATGGAAATTCTCATGGTCATCTTGCTGATGCCGATTCTCTTTTGAGCCCCACCCCGCTGTCCCCACAGGCCATGACAACAGCCTCACTGATTGCAGCAAGCAGCAGCAGGGTTTGGCTCTTTGGTTGCCTGGCTTAATGTGGTGGGGAACTGGCCTATGCCAGTGAGTGCCCCATAACCCCCTCCTCTGGCTTTCCCGCTGCTCGCATCTGTGCAGCCTGCATCCAGCATGAAGCAGCCATGTGGCACATTGCGCCCACCTGGCAGGTTGGACTGCCCAGAAGGTGCCAGGCTGGTTTGCAGACAGGACAGTTGCATTTTAAAGCACTAAACATGGATGGCATCTAAACCAGTGACCTGGTTTTCAGAGGTTCAGCTCCAGAGCCTTGGGTGGGATCAGTGGGTGCTCAGCACTCCTGAAAGTCAGGCCCTACATTCAAAGCTGGGGTCACAGGGCACAACAGAGTCCATGTCACTTGTAGATCATGCAACATTTGGGAGAGCAGCTGCAGAGGAGTGTAAAGCAGCAGGAAGAGGGCTGGGGGGCTTGAAAGGACTGTGTAACTGGGCGCAGACTCACCTGGCGGCGCCTCCTGCTGGTCGTATCAGGGAATTAGCTTCCAGCCTCCGGAGCTCCCCCTGTCGGCCAGTGTCACGCTACCACTGGCCCCCGGGTGACCCTTTCAGTGGGTGCTGCCCCCTGGCAGTACCCCCACTGTTTCTCCAGGTCTCCCCACTCAGGGGAACCCCCACCAACCTATCCTCACTCGTAGGCTACTGCCAGTCACCAACTCGCCCCTGCACAGACTGCAGTGTCAGCCGCTCATCACAGGCAAGGTTGGGTCTGGACCTGCTGCCTCCTCCTATTGCTGGGCTGCCCCTTTGCAACCCCAGGACTTGCTTTAGGCCCTCCGCTAGGCCGCAGCCTGGGGGTTTTCCAGGGTGGAGCTCCCCAGCTCCTCTAGCCTTCCCCCAGCCCTGCTCCACTCCCAGTTCCCTGCAGCCAGGCCCCTCTCTCACTACCAGCAGAGAGAGACTCTTTGGGCTCCTGGCTCCCAGCCTCTTATAGAGACCAGCTGGGGCTGACTGGGGCGTGGCCCAGCTGGGGCGGCTTCCCCAATCAGCCCAGGGTTCCCCTACCACAGCCCTCTCCAAGGGCTGTTTTAAGCCCTTCAGGGCATGAGCAGGTGACTGGCAGTGAGGCCGTGTGGGGGAGGCTGGACAAGAGCAGGTGCAGGAAGGCCGTGTGACGGGGAAGGGCTGGTGACAGAGAGTCAGCTCTGCCCTATGGACAGGGACAAGGCTGCACAGCTTCGGTCAGCACAGCCTGTTTGGCACAGCGCAATCAGCCACCGCATTGTAACAAAACCACCGAGGCGTGTTTCAGAGACAAGCGAGCAGGGGCTGCTGTGTGCGCTGACATAAGAAAGGAGCCGTCCGCTAATAGAGCACAGCAGCCAAGTCACTCGTTGTCATCACTATTAAAGGGGCCCGGGACACATGTCCAGGACCGGTGGCTATTTGCAGACATTCACCACTTCAGGTCTGCCACTGGCACACAGCAGCTATTGTGCTGGTATCGTTGGGGCATAAGACACCCAGCCTGAGAGCAGGTGATTCAGACACAGGACGCGCCATGCTATACCAGCTGTGGAGCAAACATACACCTCTCCACAATTCCATCCCTTCATGTGTGATTTACACGTCTCGTTGGACTCCCACCTCCTCATGCCAGCACCTCGGAACCTGGCCTTACAGATGGAAATTCACTAAGCCCTAGAGGGATGGGATTCTGTCCTCCTCTAGAGCTCTGATCCTGCAAAGTGCCCCACGTAGGACATGTGTTCGTACAGCACCCAGCATGACGGGGCCCTGACCCTGATGAAACTGACAAGAAAGGCTGGTAGGTTCCCTGCTGTGAACTCTGCACCTGCCTCCCTCGCAGCTGGAGCTGTCACCCCCGAGGTGGGTGGGGATTCCAGCTAGAGCCCAGCTGCCCCCCGGACTCCTGGCTACCCACTCCCAGCAGGCTGCTGCCTCGGCTCCCTGTCTCCGGCTGGGAGCCCTGCTTCCTCCCAGCTCCCGGCTGCCAGGCAGAGAGCTCCGGCTCCCAGCTCCCCATGGAGCTCCCAGACAGGGCCGGCTTTAGGCCAATTCAACCAATTCCTCTAAATCGGGCTTGGCCCCTAAGAGGGCCTCATGCCCAAGCCCCAGTGCTGCATACTGGCAAGAGCCGCTGGAGCCCCAGGCCCTTTAAATTGCCACCAGAGCCCCCCTGCTGGAGCCCCGGGGCAGGGCTGCGGGGCTCTAGGGGCTATTTAAAAAGTCCAGGGCTCCCGTTGCTTCTACCGCCCTGGCCCTTTAAATAGCCGCAGGAGCCCCGCCGCTTCCCCAGGGCTCCTGTGGCTATTTAAAGGGCCAGGGCAGTAGAAGCAGGGGAGCCCCAGGCCCTTTAAATAGCCCCCAGAGCCCTGGAGTAGCGGGGGGCTCTAGGGGCTATTTAAAGGGCCGGGGCTCCAGCTGCCTCTGCCGCCCCAGTCCTTTAAACAGCCACCGAAGCCCCACCCCTTCCCCAGGGCTCCCGCGGGCCGGGGCAGTAGAAGCAGGGGAGCTCCGGGCCCTTAAATAGCCCCCTAGCCCCAGGCTGCTGCTACTACCCGGGTGGGGGGGGAGGAGGAGGGGGCACTCACCATACAGGGTGGGCTTTACCCCCTGTACCCGCACCCCCTGCCCGCAGCCAGCCCCTGCTGCACCCCCTGCCCGCACCAGCCCCGCACCCCCTGCCCTGCCTGCACCAGCCCTGCACCCCCTGCTCTGTCTCCAGCCAGCCCCTGCAACACCCCCTGCCCTGTCTCCAGCCAACCCCTGCCGCACCCCGCTGCCTGAAGCCAGCCAGTCCCGCACTCCTCTGTCTCCAGCCCTGCCAACCCCTGCCGCACCCCCCTGAAGTCCTGCCTGAAGCCAGCCAGCCCACCCCACATCCCCCTGTCTCCAGCCAGCCCCGCACCCCTTGCCCTGCCTGCAGCCAGATCCTATCTCCAGTCAGCCCCTGCCCTGCCTCCAGCCAGCCCCATGTCCACTGGTGCGCTGCAGTTCCCAGGGCAGTAACCCTGCACACCTGCTTCAATGAGGGGAGCAGGGAGCAGCTGGGACCCACACGTGCACACCCCATATAGGGTGACCAGACAGCAAGTGTGAAAAATTGGG
This sequence comes from Mauremys mutica, assembly GCF_020497125.1. Taxonomy (NCBI): domain Eukaryota; kingdom Metazoa; phylum Chordata; order Testudines; family Geoemydidae; genus Mauremys; species Mauremys mutica. The sequence continues at coordinate 71,365 of NC_059085.1, read as the reverse complement.
ACGGGGGTGGGGGGTAATAGGATCTTATATAAGAAAAAGACCCAAAAATCAGGACTGGCCCTATAAAATCAGGACATCTGGTCACCCTAGCACACCCCCAGGGAGTGGCGGGGACCCACACATGGGAATCGGAGCTCATTTCTAGTTCAGGCCCATCTTTTTAAAAAAGAACTTTAGGTAGGGTTAACATACATCCGTATTTTCCTAGACTTTTTGGTTCTTAAATCGCCATCTGGGAGGAAATTTTAAAATTTAAAAATTCCTCCCAGGAAAATACGGATGTATGGTAACCCTATTGGTACAAAAAATACATACTGTGGCACCTCCCTTAAATCAGAACTTTTTATAGGGAACCAGTTGCAAAGAAATAAAAGGCTTTTTTTACATGGTTTTTTTTTTAGTCATCCCTGCCGGGGCCCCGCTGAAAATGTTCGAATTGGGCCCTGCACTTCCTAAAGCCAGCCCTGCTCCCAGAGCTGGCAGAGTGCAGCTGCTCTGAGCAAAGACAATAGCAGTGTGAAATTGACAAGAATGTTAATTTCACTGCTGGTAGGCTCTGTGCTGTGAACTTGAGCCCATGTGAGGCTCACAACTGGGACTGTCACCCTGTGGTGGGTGGGGGGCTCCAGCTGTGAGCCCCGCATGGCTGTCAGTGCCCCACACTCTTCTGTCAGTGTCCCGCAATCCCCCACTTCAGTCCATGCAAGTGCTTCTGGTGAAGACGCGCTCCACCAACAGAAGGAGGGCAGTGTGCATACCAACAGCGGATTGAATTACTGTGGTGGCTGTAGATCGACCTAAATTAAGTTGACCTAATTTTGTAGTGTAGACAAGCTAAGTGATGGATGGAGCCAGGCAGACACCAGGAAAGAATGAGACAGTGCAGCTCAGCATGACGGGCAGTGGTCTCAGCACACTGGCAAGTTCTTTGTGTGCATCATGGCAGAGGAAAGTTTTAAGGAGGGATCTGAAGGAGGACAGCATGGCGGCTTTGTGGATGTTTACAGGGAGTCCCTCCCTGTAAGTCTGAGGGGCACCATGGGGGAATGCAGGAAGTTAATTGCAATTTAAGTCTCATAACACAGTGAAACAGCCCAGGGCTTCCTTTCGAAGGGCCTGTGAAGGGAGTTTTACTATGTCTTTTTATTATTGATTTTTATGCCACATTTTCAATGACAATAAAATCTAAACTCACCCAGTAATAAGCTTTAGCACTTAGATACTTCTTCACACTCCCAAAGCCCTGCAGAAACATTGCCTAATGGATACAGGCAGCATGTATTTTCCTGCCCACGAGGTAAATAATTGATGGCTATGAACGGCTGCAAGTCACTGAAAGAGCACGAGCTAGCCACTTGCAGTCACCACAGACTAGCAGCAGAAATTACAACAGAGCCACGATTTCAAAAGCAGCTGGTAATCTGGGGCTCCCAACTTGAGACACGTCAAAGGGGCTGGATCTTGAGAACGCACCAAGCACCCAACGCTCTGAATCGGGGCCCTTCATGGTATCGTTGGTTGGGCACTCACAAATAGGACACCTGCAATCAGTGCACCTCAGCAACACTGTTAGCTCTGTAGAAGCAGCAAAGAATCCTGTGGCACCTTATAGACTAACAGACGTTTTGCAGCATGAGCTTTCGTGGGTGAACACCCACTTCTTCGGATGCAAGCAGTGGAAATTTCCAGGGGCAGGTGTGTATATATAAGCAAGCAAGAAGCAAGCTAGAGATAACGAGGTTAGAGCAATCAGGGAGGATGAGGCCCTGTTCCAGCAGTTGAGGTGTGAAAACCAAGGGAGGAGAAACTGGTTCTGTAATTGGCTAGCCATTCACAGTCTTGCTGTAGGATGGCCACCTTAAAATCTGCTATTGTGTGGCCAGGGAGGTTGAAGTGTTCTCCTGTCCAGTTTGGCCGATGTACATAGCAGAGATATATATTGTCATTAAATTTGAAATAGTTGTGTGTGAGGATAAAGGCACAGAGCTCAGCAACCAGTTGTGCTGTGGCATCATCAGGACCTAACCAGATCAGCCACACCATCACCGGTTCATTCACCTGCACGTCCACCAATGTAATATACGCCATCATATGCCAGCAATGCCCCTCTGCTATGTACATCGGCCAGTCTCTAAGGAAAAGGATAAATGGACACAAATCAGATATTAAGAATGGCAATATACAAAAACCTGTAGGAGAACACTTCAACCTCCCTGGCCACACAATAGCAGATCTTAAGGTGGCCATCCTGCAGCAAAAAAACTTTAGGACCAGACTTCAAAGAGAAACTGCTGAGCTCCAGTTCATCTGTAAATTTAACACCATCAGCTCAGGACTAAACAAAGACTGTGAATGGCTTGCCAGGATTCTTTGCTGCTTCTACAGAACCAGACTAACACGGCTACCCCTCTGATACTGTTAGCTCTGGTACTTTGCTGCCCCCCCATTACCATCCCATCGGAGCACCTCACAGCCTTTAACCTCCTTTAACCTCCAACACCCTGGGAGGTAAGTCCGCGTTAGCCCATTTCACAGATGGGGAACTGTGGCAGAGAGCCTATGGGAATTGCTCGAGGTTGCAAAAGGAACCCGTGGCAGAGCAGGAAATTAAAGCCAGGCCTCCCAGGCTGGTGCTCTAACCATTGGCCCATCACACTAACACACACATAGGCTGCAGTGCTGGGACAGGCTGCCACACCAAGTCAAATCAATACTAATAACACGCAGCAGCTTTCATTGGAGGCTCTCAAAGCCTTTTCTGAAAGAGGATAAATATTACCACCCCCATTTTGCAAATGGGGAAACTGAGGCCCAAAGGTCACCCATTGAGTCGATGGCAGAGCTGGGAAATAGAATGCAAGCCTCTAGGCTACCACTCCCCTATTCCAACCAGGAGCTGAGGCCCAGGTGATGTCCGTGTGTTTGTTTGTGCAGAAGGAGGCTGCACTGGAAAATGATTGATCTGCCAAGGTAGGGAAAAGATTAAGGAAATGACACAGATTTCACGTTGCGATGTTATCATGAGGCTGGCACTATTTTCAGTTTTTCTTAAAACCCCAGCTCCTGGAGCACAGAATCTCAGCTTTCTTTTTTTTTAAAAAGGAAGTTTTTAGCCCTCTTGGTTGGGAAAATGTGACCCTAGTGCACCCTAGAGATTCTGGAGCCAATCAGTCAAATAAAAGGAACCCAGCATTTACAGTATATTTAAATTTCATATTTTTAAGCCAATCTCATGATTTTTTAATGCTTGGGGTTGATGATACTCCAGATTGCAGCTAAACCCTGGAACTGCATGCGAGTGTTTTTGACGCCCCCACCCACCCCGACTTCCAGCCTGCAACCAACCAGGCCACCGTAGCCTGTGGTTGTCTCACAAGTTCAGCAGCGTGGGAGCTTCCTTAGGGAAAAAGCCTGGCTGCTGTGGAAGTGCAGCAGGTGATGCAGTAGATGGCGCTCTTCCCTCTGAGCCAATGCGCAGCACAGTGGCAGAGCGCAGAGGTCTTGACCATTTGTGATTATTAACACCCACAGGGCGATGAGTGTTAATTCTGTAGCCCTGGCCGCCTGGGTAATCACACTGTGTTCCCTAGAAACCCTTCTGCAGTTTCACTAGGATACGAGCCTAGCACTGGTGCAGGGACAAATCTGCACCTTTTGCCTGTGGGAAGGGTGTTGTGGATTAATGTAGTGGGTGGGGGGGGTGTCTGTTTTGCAGCCCGTCTGTACCTGCAGTGGCAGCACAGAGTGAGGGCAAGACAGAAAGTCGAGTATGAGCAAAGGCAGGTGCCTGACTAGTGAAGTGGGGAAGCAGCATTCTCACAAGTTTACCCCTTAATCCCTCTTTTCAAAATGTCACCTGTAATTTACTGTCTTCTTGGGATGGGATAGAAGAGACAGCCCCAAACTATTGTTGGTCCCTGCTGTGGTGAGTGACCTTATTGTTATCAATCTATCCCCATACACCCCAGAAGTATGCTTCTCTCCCCAGGCATTAGCTATGTTTCTAATGTAGCTTAGAAGCAGCAAAGAATCCTGTGGCACCTTATAGACTAACAGACGTTTTGCAGCATGAGCTTTCGTGGGTGAATACCCACTTCTTCAGATGCAAGTGGTGGAAATTTCCTGGGGCAGGTATATATAAGCAAGCAAGAAGCAAGCTAGAGATAACGAGGTTAGATCAATCAGGGTGGATGAGGCCCTGTTCTAGCAGTTGAGGTGTGAAAACCAAGGGAGGAGAAACTGGTTCTGTAATTGGCAAGCCATTCACAGTCTTTGTTTAGTCCTGAGCTGATGGTGTCAAATTTGCAGATGAACTGGAGCTCAGCAGTTTCTCTTTGAAGTCTGGTCCTAAAGTTCTTTTGCTGTAGGATGGCCACCTTAAGATCTGCTATTGTGTGGCCAGGGAGGTTGAAGTGTTCTCCTACAGGTTTTTGTATATTGCCATTCCTAATGTCTGATTTGTGTCCATTTATCCTTTTCCTTAGAGACTGTCCAGTTTGGCCGATGTACATAGCAGAGGGGCATTGCTGGCATATGATGGCATATATTACATTGGTGGAAGTGCAGGTGAATGAACCAGTGATGTTGTGGCTGATCTGGTTTGGTCCTGTGATGGTGTTGCTGGTGTAGATATGTGGGCAGAGTTGGCATCGAGGTTTGTTGCATGGATTGGTTCCTGAGCTAGAGTTACTATGGTGCGGTGTGCAGTTGCTGGTGAGAATATGCTTCAGGTTGGCAGGTTGTCTGTGGGCGAGAACTGGTCTGCCACCCAAGGCCTGTGAAAGTGTGGGATCATTGTCCAGGATGGGTTGTAGATCCCTGATGATGCGTTGTAGGGGTTTTAGCTGGGGACTGTATGTGATGGCCAGTGGAGTCCTGTTGGTTTCTTTCTTGGGTTTGTCTTCCAGTAGGAGGCTTCTGGGTACACGTCTGGCTCTGTTGATCTGTTTCCTTATTTCCTCGTGTGGGTACTGTAGTCTTGAGAATGCTTGGTGGAGATTTTCTAGGTGTTGGTCTCTGTCTGCGGGGTTAGAGCAGATACGGTTGTACCTCAGTGCTTGGCTGTAGACAATGGATCTTGTGGTGTGTCCGGGATGGAAGCTGGAGGCATGAAGGTAGGCATAGCGGTCGGTAGGTTTTCGGTATAGGGTGGTGTTGATGTGACCATCACTTATTTGCACCGTGGTGTCTAGGAAGTGGACCTCCCGTGTAGATTGGTCCAGGCTGAGGTTGATGGAGGGGTGGAAGCTGTTGAAATCGTGGTGCCACATGGGGCCACAACCGTGGTACCCCTAACCCACCCAGCAATATCGTCAATCTATCCAACCACACACTCAGCCCAGAAGAACAGTCTGTCCTATCTCGGGGACTCTCTTTCTGCCCTGCCACCCCCACCAATATGATACAGTTCTGCGTTGATCTGGAAGCCTACTTTCGCCGTCTCCGACTCAAAGAATTCTTTCAGGACAACACTGAACAGCGCACGGATACACAGTTACCCTCCCACCAACAGCACAAGAAGAAGAACTCCACATGGACTCCTCCTGAGGGTCGAAATGACAGTCTGGACCTATACATTGAATGCTTCCGCCGACGTGCACAGGCAGAAATTGTGGAAAAACAACATCGCTTGCCTCACAACCTAAGTCGTGCAGAACGCAATGCCATCCACAGCCTCAGAAACCATCCTGACATTATAATCAAAGAGGCTGATAAAGGAGGTGCTGTTGTCATCATGAACAGGTCTGACTACCAAAAGGAGGCCGCCAGACAACTCTCCAATACTAAATTTTACAGGCTACTTCCCTCAGATCCCACTGAGGAATACACTAAGAAACTGCACCATCTACTCAGGACACTCCCTACACTAACACCAGAACTAATCAACATACCCTTAGAGCCCCGACCAGGGTTATTCTATCTACTACCCAAGATCCACAAACCCGGAAATCCTGGACGCCCCATCATCTCGGGCACTGGAACTCTCACTGAAGGACTGTCTGGATATGTAGACTCTCTACTCAGACCCTATGCTACCAGCACTCCCAGCTATCTCCGTGACACCACTGATTTCCTGAGGAAACTACAATGCATTGGTGACCTTCCAGAAAACACCATCCTGGCCACCATGGATGTAGAGGCTCTCTACACAAACATCCCACATACTGATGGAATACAAGCTGTCAGGAACAGTATCCCTGATGATGCCACAGCACACCTGGTTGCTGAGCTCTGTGGCTTTATCCTCAGGCACAACTATTTCAAATTTGCTGACAATATATATCTCCAGATCAGTGGCACCGCTATGGGCACCCGTATGGCCCCACAATATGCCAATATTTTTATGGCCGACCTGGAACAACGCTTCCTCAGCTCCCGTCCACTCACGCCCCTTCTCTACCTACGCTACATCGATGACATCTTCATCATCTGGACCCATGGGAAGGAGACTCTGGAAAAATTCCACCACGATTTCAACAGCTTCCACCCCTCCATCAACCTCAGCCTGGACCAATCTACACGGGAGGTCCACTTCCTAGACACCACGGTGCAAATAAGTGATGGTCACATCAACACCACCCTATACCGAAAACCTACCGACCGCTATGCCTACCTTCATGCCTCCAGCTTCCATCCCGGACACACCACAAGATCCATTGTCTACAGCCAAGCACTGAGGTACAACCGTATCTGCTCTAACCCCGCAGACAGAGACCAACACCTAGAAAATCTCCACCAAGCATTCTCAAGACTACAGTACCCACACGAGGAAATAAGGAAACAGATCAACAGAGCCAGACGTGTACCCAGAAGCCTCCTACTGGAAGACAAACCCAAGAAAGAAACCAACAGGACTCCACTGGCCATCACATACAGTCCCCAGCTAAAACCCCTACAACGCATCATCAGGGATCTACAACCCATCCTGGACAATGATCCCACACTTTCACAGGCCTTGGGTGGCAGACCAGTTCTCGCCCACAGACAACCTGCCAACCTGAAGCATATTCTCACCAGCAACTGCACACCGCACCATAGTAACTCTAGCTCAGGAACCAATCCATGCAACAAACCTCGATGCCAACTCTGCCCACATATCTACACCAGCAACACCATCACAGGACCAAACCAGATCAGCCACAACATCACTGGTTCATTCACCTGCACTTCCATCAATGTAATATATGCCATCATATGCCAGCAATGCCCCTCTGCTATGTACATCGGCCAAACTGGACAGTCTCTAAGGAAAAGGATAAATGGACACAAATCAGACATTAGGAATGGCAATATACAAAAACCTGTAGGAGAACACTTCAACCTCCCTGGCCACACAATAGCAGATCTTAAGGTGGCCATCCTACAGCAAAAGAACTTTAGGACCAGACTTCAAAGAGAAACTACTGAGCTCCAGTTCATCTGCAAATTTGACACCATCAGCTCAGGACTAAACAAAGACTGTGAATGGCTTGCCAATTACAGAACCAGTTTCTCCTCCCTTGGTTTTCACACCTCAACTGCTAGAACAGGGCCTCATCCACCCTGATTGATCTAACCTCGTTATCTCTAGCTTGCTTCTTGCTTGCTTATATATACCTGCCCCAGGAAATTTCCACCACTTGCATCTGAAGAAGTGGGTATTCACCCACGAAAGCTCATGCTGCAAAACGTCTGTTAGTCTATAAGGTGCCACAGGATTCTTTGCTGCTTCTACAGAACCAGACTAACACGGCTACCCCTCTGATACTTGACACAATGTAGCTTAGGTATTTCTAAAGCTCTTTCTAGAGTCATATACAATTATGTCTAGTTATGGCATAGTACATTAAGCACAGTGCTAACCTCCTAGACTAGTTCTCACCACTCCTTGCCTATTCCAACCCTTCACTAGCACCTGGGACTGGGCGGGATCCAGACGCTGTCTCTAGGGCACATTCCTGGATGCTGATCCCTGTCTGTCTTGGGACGTGAGACTGCACAGCCAAGCAGCTCGAGAGCCCAAAAGCAGTGCTGAGACCACCCAGCCCTCCGCTGTCACTCCCAGCTGCCCACAGTCCTACCTTCCACAGGTGCTGCACATTACAGTTTAACTCTGACAGGCTTTGCCCAGGAACTTCTTAAACACATCCACTCGTCGCTCTCAGGCAGTGTCCCTCTAATTTTTCCCACCCATGTGCGGAATGAATTTTGTTATGTGCACCAGTGTGACACATCACCTCCATAACAAAATTCAGATGGCGAGGTTGGGACTGAGGGGTTCGGAGTGTGGGAGAGGGCTCAGGGCTGGGGCAGAGGATTGGGGTGCAGGGGGGTGAGGGCTCCGGCTGGGGGTGCAGGCTCTGGAGTGGAGCCAGGGATGAGGGGTTTGGGGTGCAGGCTGCCCTGGGGCTACGGCAGGGAGTGAGGACTTCCCCCAGCTTTCTTTCTCCACAGCAGCACCTGGGCTGGGGGGTGGGGGAAGGCACCTCTCCCCGCTACAGCAGATCCAGGCTGGATTGGGCCTCTCCCCTGGACATGGCATGTCCAGGGCTGGGCAGGGGCCGGCAGGGAGAGGTGGCAGGTCCGGGGCTGCTGCATGGCTGTGCGGCTTAGCGGGAACTTAGCTCTCAGAGCTTATTGAAATGGGAGCAGTGCAAAGTGTGCTGTGTAGCCTTTAGTGCACGGTAGCAAGGTCCACACGGACAGCTAGTGCATGGCAGATTTACCCACCAGCTCGCTGTGAACTAACTGCAGACAAACACAGGATAGTTACAGATCTAGGCAAAACAATGAACAGCTGAGCACAATCCACCTCTGGCCCCCACCCAGAATCCTCACCAGCCCTGAGAGGCCACGGAGTTGGTCAGTGTCCTTGGGAGAAGGCAAAGCCAGTCTTGCCACCAACTCCTCCAGCGGAGTTTTCTGTTTCCAGCAATGGCCAGGCCCTGGCTTTGAGAGCATATCACTTTAAAAGCAGAGACACCTTTTCTGTGTCAGCTGTTCCACTCGCATGTTCCATGTTCCAAGCTCCAAACCCTTGCTCCCCTCCCTCTGCTGGGCAGAGGGTCGTTAACAGTGTGAGCCAAAGGCTGGGAACTAGAGCAGGCCTGGCCTAGGCAGGACAGTGACACACGAGGTGACAGCTAACTTAACTCTGCCTAACGTGGCATATGTCGATCTGACTTTGCCCTGGTCTACACTATGAGTTTAGGTCAAATTCAGCAGCGTTAGATCGATTTAACCCTGCACCCGTCCACACAACGCAGCCATTTCTGTTGACTTAAAAAGCTCTTAAAATCCATTTCTGTACTCTTCCCCGACGAGGGGATTAGCGCTGAAATCAACCCTGCTGGGTTGAATTTGGGGTAGCGTGGATGCAATTTGACAGTATTGGCCTCCGGGAGCTATCCCCGAGTGCTCCATTGTGACCACTCTGGACAGCGCTCTCAACTCTGATGCACTGGCCAGGTAGACAGGAAAAGCCCTGCGAACTTTTGAATGAGCTCCAGCATGGACCGAACGGGAGGTTCTGCATCTGATCGCTGCTATCTGTGCTATCCAAACTCCGTTCCAAAAGACGAAATGCCGGAATATTTGAAAAAATCTCCAAGGGCATGAAGGACAGAGGTTATAACAGGGACCCGCAGCGGTGCCGCGTGAAGCCTACCAAAGAACCAGAGAGGCAAACGACTGCTCCACGTCAGAGCCCCAGACATGCCGCTTCTATGATGAGCTGCATGCCATTCTAGGGGGTGCCCCTACAACTACCCCACCTCTGTGCTTCCCTCCTCCCCCACCCCTCCTGGGCTACCTAGACAGTTATCCCCCTATTTGTGTGACGAATTAATAAAGAATGCAGGAATGTGAAACAACAACACTGACTTTATTGCCTCTGCAAGCGGAGATCAAAGGGGGGAGGGGAGGGCGGTTGGCTTACAGGGAAGTAGAGTGAACCAAGGGGGCAGGTTTTCATCAAGGAGAAACAAACAGAACTTTCACACTGTCGAAGAAAAACTTAGTTCTCGCTTTTTGTTTGGGTGCAGCAAGATTAAATACTTTATTATTTCTCCAGTAATTACCATGGAGGGAGAGAGTGCCATAGGACACAGGGTCCTGGACAGGTCTCTCAACTGGTAAACAATTACATCAAGCCTTTATACCTTTTTTACAGACAATTTCTAGCAATCATGGAGACACTAAAAAGCAACAAATACATTTTGTTTATACATAAGCTTTTCTGCTATCTCACTAGAAAAACAAGACTGCAAGACTGCATATTGCAAGGTCGTAATAACTTTCACACAATTCACTCTGTCTTACATTATCTTGCTTCCTCATGTCACCAGGGTCACAGTTAGCCTAACTCAAGATCATTAAGATCTCTTCAAAACCTTGTTAATTATTTACTGGCTTCCACACTCCCCCCTTTTGTACTTTTAGTACAACAAATATTTCAAATCTCAATTTGCATCAAACCATGGATGTCAGATTCTACAGCAAATATGTCAATCTTAGGGGTTTTCATGGGATGTAATGACAATGCATGATCAGCACGAACATGAAAGGTATTAGTACTAGCATTATATCCTTTACAACAACAAGAACATAATCCTAAACTAACTAACAACACCACAAACAATAACATTCCCATAGGAATAAAATAATGGTGGTGTCGTACAATTTTGGTTACAAAGCACAATACACCATACTCAGTACCTAAAGTAGACACTCTATAAGCTGTATAAAAGGCACACTATTCAGCATGATATACATATCCTGAAGCATATGAATTTGCCCTTGCAATGCAGAGATTCTTCGAACCTCTGGTAACAATGAAAGCAAATTTTGAAACCGATCAAGCACTACTCCAGTTCAAGGAAAATATACCTGAAATCTAAAAGCTACTAGCAACATTCTATCTGCAGGCCAGGAAATGATAGGATTGCCTGCAGCAGTGGTAAGATTAATATGTATATCTTGTAAAGTGGTGGCATTAACGCACACACAGCCATCATTAGCTCGAAAAAGTGGGTGTCCTGGCAGGGTAGTTCCTTGATCTCCACCCTCCCAGCAAATATTGTCATAAACAGTGACAACTTCCCTGGCTTCAGTTTCTGTACACACTGAAGCTGTGGTGGTTCTAAGGGCCAAAATGTCCATAGAGTTCCTAACCCCATCCAAATATCAGCTGTAATCCCAGGAGCACTAACTAAAAATCGATTAGGAGTATCAGGCGGTCTCACTTCCCAGATATCTCGGTGAATCACCCAATCCCACATGCATGCTCTCCATGGACCCAGCAGGATTCGGTATGTGGGAGCACACACCCACCCTAACCGGTCCATATGCTTGGAAGGAGCACTGTGAATGTCCACACTTCCATCCAGAAAGTGTCCAAGTATGTCTGCATGACCACAGATCAGATGGCACTCCTGATGTGACAGTAAGGGCAGTGGGCCAAGTCTGTTCTAGATCCCACTGCAATGCCTTCCCAGTCTCAGTGATATTCAATACCATCTTTGTCAGTAACTTCTGGGTCATAGAACTAAGGGCGGAAATGACATAGTACTCACCAACTCCAGCCCGTACTTAAGATAGCTGAGTTTTAAGAATAAGGCTAGTGGCCTTTTCTAGTTGGCCTAATTTCTCATCTCGTCCATGGCCTTTAAGAATAGTCCAAATGGCTACGACACTATTAGCCCCAGCCCATAGGGATCTGCCCAATGTCCTCTTATTCCAGGTTCTCCGTTGTGCTAATCTAATGGCAGCCCCTTGTGAGCAATCTGGGTATGTAAAAGTGACGTGAAAACTGGATAAGGGCAATGTCATTTAAAATCCAGTCAGGGAGGGCAATACATACTGAAGGATTTATCCAAAACACAGGGCGCAGCCTGTAGAATAAACCCCAAAATCCAATTAATACCACATTCCCAAGCATGGGTCCCACAAATTTCTTCCTGCCAGAATGTAATTCTTTGCTTCTTCACCAGGGTCAGTTCTCAATGTCCTTTTTAGTCAGTAATTCCTGGACTATGGCAATGTCAGTGGAGTGAGTGTTTCTTCTTCTTTCCTGAAGCTGTCGTGGTTCAGCATCCTACAGGGAAGAATACCAGGACAATATCCTGTAATGACTTGCTTTTTACACAAAGGTTCAAAGGCACAGTAGTTTGTCTGTGGACAAGGGAGAGGTCGCTAGTACGTCACCTTGTTCTTTTTCCTGCTGTCCAGAAGCACAGTAAAACTAGAAAAAGGAATAGGCGAATTATCAGTAGAAAAATTCTTCTGATGTGGAGGGGTCTTTGTGCAGTGAGAACCCTGGGTCCAAGCAGTCAGTCTGTGGCACTTCACAGCGGTGTCGGTAGGCAGCAGGACTTGGAAAGGGCCGTTCCAGCGTGGAGACAAGGCAGTCGTGCGTTGATGGATCTGTATGTAGACCCAGGCTCCCGGTTCTAACGAGTGGCAAGGTTGCACAGGATCCTTCGGTAGTGCTCCCATCACCTGTGTATAAAAAAAGACCTAACACATTTCATTAGTGCCTAACAATACTTAAGCATTATGTTATCCAGCAAATGAATGTCCATCTGAGCTGGGGTTAGTGGGGATGCAGTTGGTAGTCGCATTGGGTGTCTTGTCAAAATTCCATGAGGGCCGAGTCCAGTCCTTCGATTGGGAATGGCTCTCATACTCATCAGTGCCAAAGGAAGGGCATCTGGCCACTTCAAGTGTGTCTCAGCACAAATCTTGGCCAGTTTATTTTTTAAGTCCCGTTCTGGCATTCCACTGTCCCAGCAGATTGTGGATGATGAGGGCAGTGAAGGTTGTGTTGGATCTGCAAAACTGCACATAACTCCTTTACGAGAGGTAGCGAGATCTGTCCAGTAAAGTGAGTTCCACGATCACTGTTGATAGTCACAGGGATGCCAAAACGTGGTACAAAATCTGTAAGCAAAGACATCTACTGTCCTGCAGGGAAAAGCTTCAACCCAAGTGGTAAATACATCAACTAAAACTAATACATATTCATAACCACAACACTTAGACATTTAAATAAAATCAATCTGAATATTTACAAAAGGTCCCCAAGGAGGAGAGTGGGCTGGCCGCTGCACACCAATCCTGTGTAACTGCAGCAACCATTCCCCCCCCTTCCCTTGGTAGGCAGCCAAGCGGTGTCCTTGACTGGGGCCAGCGCATGTTACCCATTCTCTGGTTGTTTTTTTTTCCATGTAACCTACAAAGGAAACTTTTACTCTTCAATTATACACCTATTTCATACCATGAACACATAAACAGTACTGTTATACAGTACAGAAGTATTATCATTCAATGTATGCCACATATACCCTTTCACCAAAATAACCTTATTACAGAACTTTGGAAGGACAAGCCAGGACAAGCACACCCAATTTGAGAAGTTCACTTAACATAACTTCTAGTCCAATAGCTATCCACCATCCCCAGCCCTCTGGCTAAAAGTCTGAGGTAGCCAGAAGGATCCCTTGTACAATATGGGGAGTGGGTTAACTTTTCATGTCCTTGCTTCCAAAGACTGGCAGTATGCAAATTCTAATAACCACTCTAAATTAAAAGATTTGGCCAATGTAGTTTCTTTCTCTTACTTAAGAAAATGTATTAGACTTTAGTATATCATTTTTCTGATGTAACCAATACTCTTGTTGATTTCAGGCAAAATAGAGGAATTACCCCATTTCTCGTATGTGTTTCTCAGACAGCTCTGGTTTCAGCGGCCTCTACCTTATCAGTTAGTTAATTTGCAGTAACACAGATTCTTTCTGGCTTGCTTTTTATTTTTTTTTATTTTTTCTTTTAACTCCTGCTTAGAAACACTGGAAGGAAACAGCACCACTTATAGTGCCTTTAGAGCCTAATAAAATTTTCAGTACATAGCACTGTATACATTCTTCAACTGATTTAACAAAACATAGCCAAGTGATTGCAATCTAATAATTGCTTAGCCACTTTACCAATGCAAATCACCAGTCCAAATGTCCTTCTGAGTATTTGAAATTCAAAAGTTTCCAACCTGTATCCTCTCCCTGTCCGTTGCCTGCCCGCTTGGGCCCGATCCTGCTTTTCTCGCTGAATCGTCCCTATCCTAGGCACTACCAGTTTAGCTACTACTCACAAGACTACCCGAGTCCTCCCTAGTAAGGCTTGCCACCTGGGCAAAAATACATGGCCATTCACTTAACACATAATCCAAACCCCTTTGGGGGTCTACCCAGAGACCCACCCATTTGTCTGCTGACACTTAAACAGAAAAGAAAATTACACAGAGAGCAAAGAAAATTACAGTCTAAGCCAGATTTTTCCTACTTCTATTACATTGTCCGTTACAGGGGGGGGCGGGACAGTAAAATCTCAGGACAACCTCAGAGCTTCATCGCACACATGGCTTCCACCCTGAGGAATTACGAACGAGAAGTTCAGTTCCGCTCACACACCTAACGCCCAAATGAACAGAGCAGAAAACAACAGTAACCGGTTAAACAAAACAGAGCCAAAGCTAAATAGTGCACCAAAACCAAATAGTGTTTCCTTATTCTATTAGAGCTCACCTTTAATCATGCAATCCTTATCATATAACACCAACAATACCAAACAAAGCAAACACAAAATAACAAGGGTAAAACAGATAGATGGTGTAAATTCTGCAGGGCGCCCCCATTATTAAGTGCTCACCAAACTGTGACAAATTCCTGGTACTAATTTATCCCTCATGTCAGGTGATCAGACTGACAGAGCATATAATCAAATTTTAAAGCTTCATTAAAAATAATAAAACAACAATGGAGAGTATTGGGAATGCTCCCACCTCACACAGGAAAAACATGAATGCCCCAAGCCTTAAACCACTTTAATACTCACACATGTCTCACTGGGAAGTTAAGCTTTGCAAATATAATTCCAATTCTGCAACTTGTACTGCCTTTGGCTTGCCTCAGTTTCTATTTTCCACAAGCAGCTGGGGCTGAAAGCAGTTTTCTTTGCACTTAGCATAGTCCACACTGATTCATGACCTTGAACACAAAACAACTTCTCCTTTATCTTAGGGCTAAGCCGAATTTCAAATTAACCCGTTCCTAGACAAATTGCTCACACTGTGTCAGAGGTTTTTCTTTGTGATTAAAAGCTCCTCTGAGATATATGATCTTATCTAGATTGAAAATACCTTCTAATGGGCACTGTTTAGATGGATTTTCACGTGTGTGAAGATTCCAATTCGCTAAATACCTGCAGGTTTTAGGACCATAGTGTACATACATGTAATATGCTGGGGTACCCTTAGGGGGTGAGGTGGAATATTTAGACAGTCCCTTACCCATTTTCCACTCACACAGGAGAGACTCACAAGGAAAGGGGAGGGAAGATGGGTTCACACACTCCTAGACCCAGGCAGCTTCCTCGCCGGACTATGCCAGGCTGAGTCAGCCCACCGTGGGTCAGATCTCCTAAAGATCCACTAGTTTCCGGGCTAGCCCGGTAACAGCCACTCACACTGGTGTACACACACACACACCAAGGCCTCTTTTTCTTCCTTTTTCCTTTTAACCCTTTTTTTAACCTTTTTATCTCTTTTTAAAAAATTTTTTTTCTTTTTTTTTTTTTAACCACGATGCATCTTTACCTGGTCCGGACCAATACCATGAGGCGGTATGACAACCCCTCTTGAGGCGGTAAAAACCCCTCAGCACCGGTGCATTCTAATGCATTTCCCTATGCATTACCTTATGCATTTACCTTGGCCAACTCAGCTGTTCCCAGTACTGCTATAAACTAACCTTATTGGGGCCTCTCCCCAATACCACTTTGCATCTGATCCTGCTGCACAGTCAATAAGTTCAGATGGCGTGAGCCCAACAGAGACAGACGTCCTCACGGAAAGTCCTCCTCCGATACCCCAATAGAGATTTCAAAAGGTCTCATACCTCTCATGTGGCGCCATGGGGTTCGAAGGGGAATGATCCGTAGTAGCCGTCTGTGGGTCCGTGGGCGTTGCCATCCCGGACGAGCCCCCAAATTGTCGAAGAAAAACTTAGTTCTCGCTTTTTGTTTGGGTGCAGCAAGATTAAATACTTTATTATTTCTCCAGTAATTACCATGGAGGGAGAGAGTGCCATAGGACACAGGGTCCTGGACAGGTCTCTCAACTGGTAAACAATTACATCAAGCCTTTATACCTTTTTTACAGACAATTTCTAGCAATCATGGAGACACTAAAAAGCAACAAATACATTTTGTTTATACATAAGCTTTTCTGCTATCTCACTAGAAAAACAAGACTGCAAGACTGCATATTGCAAGGTCGTAATAACTTTCACACAATTCACTCTGTCTTACATTATCTTGCTTCCTCACGTCACCAGGGTCACAGTTAGCCTAACTCAAGATCATTAAGATCTCTTCAAAACCTTGTTAATTATTTACTGGCTTCCACAACACTGTAGCCTGGCCAGTCATGAAACTGGTTTTCAAAGCTTCTTTGATGCACAGCACTTCCTGCTGTACTCTCCTAATCGCCCTGGTGTCTGGCTGCACGTAATCACAGCAGCCAGGTGAATGCTTCAACCTCCAACCCTGCCATAAACATCCCCCCCTTACTCTCACAGATTTGTGGAGCGCACAGCAAGCAGTAATAATGATGGGAATATTGGTTTCGCTGTGGTCTAACCGAGTCAGTAAACTGCGCCACCGAGCTTTTAAACATCCAAAGGCACATTCTACCACCATTCTGCACTTGCTCAGCCTAGAGTTGAACCTCTCCTTACTACTGTCCAGGCTTCATGAGCCATGGGAGCAAGCGATAGGCTGGGTAGGTGCAACTGTGTGGTGCTGCCGACTGGGAGAGCAGCCTGAGGCAGAAGCCTCCAGCTGGCATGATATTCCAGGCAGGGACTGAATCTCCATTAGACGAAACTTAAAGAAGAGAATGACCTGGAGTCATTCCCATTTTTGTCCAGGCGCCCCTGACTGACTTCACTGAGGCTGGCAAGGAGCACCCACGTCTGCCCACGCACCCCCAACCAAACTAACCGAGGTTGGCCAGGAGCACCCACGGGGCAACGACGACTGTTAGCAGGACAAGGACAAGTGCAGAGTCCTGCATTTAAAACGGAAGAATCCCATGCACTGCTACAGATTAGGGACCGAATGGCTGGGCAGCAGTTCTGCAGAAAAGGACCTAGGGGTTACGGTGGACGAAAAGCTGAATATGAGTCAACAGTGTGCCCTTGTTGCCAAGAAGGCTAATGGCATTTTGGGTTGTATAAGTAGGGGCATTTCCAGCAGATCGAGGGATGTGATCATTCCCCTCTATTCAGCACTGGTGAGGCCTCATTTGGAGTACTGTGTCCAGTTTTGGGCCCTACACTACAAGAAGGATGTGGATAAATTGGAGAGAGTCCAGCAGAGGGCAACAAAAATGATTAGGGGGCTGGAGCACATGACTTATGAGGAGAGGCTGAGGGAACTGAGATTGTTTAGCCTGCAGAAGAGAAGAATGAGGGGGGATTTGATAGCTGCTTTCAACTACCTGAAAGGGGGTTCCAAAGAGGATGGATCTAGACTGTTCTCAGTGGTAGAAGATGACAGAACAAGGAGTAATGGTCTCAAGTTGCAGAGGGGGAGGTTTAGGTTGGACATTAGGAAAAACTTTTTCACTAGTAGGGTGGTGAAGAACTGGAATGGGTTACCTAGGGAGGTGGTGGAATCTCCTTCCTTAGAGGTTTTTAAGGTCAGGCTTGACAAAGCCCTGGTTGGGATGATTTAGTTGGGTTTGGTCCTGCTTTGAGCAGGGGGTTGGACTAGATGACCTCCTGAGGTCCCTTCCAACCCTGAGATTCTATGATTGCACCGTCTGCCATCCGCAAGGCAAGGGGATGCTGCTGTGTAGCACTGCAGTACCGCATCTGCCAGCAGCACGCAGGATACATACGGTGACAGTGAGCTGAGCAGGCTCCATGCTTGCCATGGTATGTCGTCTGCACAGGTAACCCAGGAAAAAAGGTGAGAAGCGATTTTTGCCATTGCTTTCACAGAGGGAGGGGGGTCTGATGACATATACCCAGAACCACCCGCGACAATGTTTTTGCCCCATCAGGCATTGGGAGCTCCACCCAGAATTCCAATGGGCGGTGGAGACTGCCGGAATTGTGCGATAGCTACCACAGTGCAACGCTCCGGAAGTCAACGCTAGCCTCGGTACTGTGGACGCACACCGCCGACTTAATGCGCTTAGTGGGGACACACACAATCGACTGTATCAAATCGATTTCTAAAAAATCGACTTCTATTACATCGACCTAATTTCGTAGTATAGACACACTCTTTGTAGTGTAGACCAGCTGTAAGTAAGCACATTCCTGATGGGAGAGGCTGGTACAAAAACACAGAACTCTCAAGTAACTACGAAACCACATACCTAAGCGATGGTAAAGGGACACACCGCCCCCTCATAAAGATACGGGGGGATGACAGGATAATGGATAAGGATGTTTTGTTCGAACTAGCAGGTACAAGAGTGGTTAACTAACAACAGCTGGGGTGTAATAGGGAATTTGTTTGTATCAAAATGTATCAAATGTGTCCTAGGAGGGGCATCTTTGTGCTGCCTTCAGGGACAGTATCCTGGTGTGCTGCTACCATTGCTGTGGGCCGACATGTGTTTAGTGAACCTGTAGCCATAGGCGCTGACTCCATGGGTGCTCCGGCCCTCTGCACCCACCAGCAGCCAAGCTCCCCACCCCACCCCAGCTCACCTCCGCCTCCTCCCCTGAGTGCGCCACCCCGGCTTTTCCTCCCAGCTCCTGCCCCCGCAAAGCATCTGTTTTGTGGTGTAACAAGCTGTGGGAGGGAGGTGGGAGGAGGTGGTACACTCAGGGCAGGAGGCAGGGAAGAGGCGGGGCCGGGGCGGGGATTTGGGGAAGGACTCCAATGGGGAGGGAAGGGGCGGAGTTGGGGCAGGGACTTTGGGGAAGGGGTTGGAATGGGGGCAGGGCGGGGTGGAGTCAGGGCGGGGCAGGGAGGCGCAAGCACCCAGCGGTGCCAGGAGAAGTTGGCGCCTATACCTGTAGCTCCACCTTCTATGGGGCACCAGGACCGGGTTTTGTCAACAAGAAACCTGTCCAAGAGCCTTCATGCCCAGTCCAGCCTGTGGTCTTTCTGTGTGAGTAACATCGAGGTCGGCTGAATCAGCGAGCTGGTGGCTCTGCTCATGCATTGACACCGGAGCTCCAAGAACAGCCGCACTATCCTATGAAGAACTGCAGCACTAGCAACACCCTGGAGCACTAACAGCAGTAGCAGCCCTGTTGTTCCAGAAGGGTAAATCTAGGCAACGGTGGTGAACCTGTTTCAGGGCAAGTCTACACTACAGCGCTACATGGGCGAAGCTGCACCAGCTACATAGCACCAGTGTAGACAGCGTTTCGGTTGACCTAACTAGCATTGATCGGGGGGGGTGTCTTCTTCACACTCCGGAGCAACATAAGTTAGATTGACTTAAACCATAGCATAGACTGTCCCTCGGCCCACGTGTTTGTTCCTGGTGCACAAAGGCGGGTCTAACCCATGCTGCCGGTTACAATACTAAATACTCTTCATAGCACAGGAGGGAATTCCTAACAGACACAGACACATTCCCCAAAGTATCACACGTTGCTGCGGTGCAGCCCCCACCGCTTCATAGCAACCACAGCATGGCAAGAGAAACCTGCTCCAACCCCATCCCCCACTGACTGAGAAAGAGAGGATGAAAGGGAGAGTGCAGAGAACCCCCAGCATGCACTGAACCTGGGACCTTCAGCACAACGCTCTACCACTTGAACTAAAGGAACCACCATGTTAGCTAGCAGCGGTAGAAGACTGTTATCCTAAATGTGACTGAGTCACTGGAGCGGCACATCGCACACACTGTGCAAGTGTGTTACTAATGCATGTGCAGCTAGGCTGGGTAATAGAGGCAGGAATGAGCTGGGCTGAGGTATGAGCCTCCTTCTCAGATGGTAGAACCAGCCTAAATCCAGGGAATTCTCCCCCAGGCTCTCTCCTCCCAGTGTAATAAAGGCCAGAAAGAGCAGCACCAGTCTGGACAAAGAAAGGAGCCTGAGTGTACTGGGCAAGGGACAGCTCCCTCTCCCTCCACCACAGCAACCATCCCTTCCTCCCTGGATGTTCCCTGGCAGGAAAGGGCTTGGACCTAGCCCCAGATCCAAGCACCCAGGAGCTCTGGAGAAATGTGCATCTGGATTTGCATCTGAAACTGCAGCCTGAGCCATTCCCTCCCTTAGGGGCCTCTTCTAGGGACAGTCCACTCCTCTGCGCCTGAAGAGCAGGACACAGTGAGCGTTTTGCTGAGCCCTGTCGCTCTCCAGGGTTGGTGCTCTGGAACTGGACTGAGACCTTAAAACTCATTGAACCAGGGTCACTGGCTGCACTTATTTCAGCCCAGCAGCTGTTTATCAGTCATGCCCCAGCAGGTCCATAAACAGCTAGGAAAGGAACCCAGGCCCTCCTGGCCCGGGTTAAATACCCTTGATGTTTGATATGCTGAAGTGATCAATCACATCATCTGCACCAGGTGCTTATCTAGCCCATGTCAAGCTGGTGTTTGAGTGCCCCTTCCCTCGCCACGTGATGTACTGATGCCTATGCCCAGGCTGGGGGCGTCTCCCCGCACTGGGCCTGCTGCCCAGGGTCCCCCTCGCTCTCCCCAGCTGCTCACCACACTTGGTTCTGGACTGCTCCAGCCCCGGCTCCAGCCCCTGGTCCACCCTGACCCTGCCTCAGCACGGCTGCTGCTGCTCTGCCTCCAGCCCCCTGGGCTGCTTCTCTGGTTCTCTCTGGCTCTGGTTGCTGCAGCCCTGCTCCCAGCACAGGTCTGCTCCCTGGGCTGCTTCTCTGGTTCTCTCTGGCTCTGGCCGGCCCGGCTCTGCTCCCCAGCTCAGCTCAGGCTCCTGCTCCCTCCTTAGCTCGGCCCCACTCTCTGACCCAGGCAATTCCAGTGCACATGGAGGATGGGACCTCCCCTGGCCTCCTGACTCCCTGACTAGCCTGCCCACCCTGTCAATCAGGCTGACCTGGAGCATTGGCCTCTCCCCATTGGTCCTGGGGACTGTCAGTCTCAGGATCTGGTTTCCCATCGACCCTTCCCCTTTCTTTTGGTACCGGGAACTAGCCAACCCAAACACCCCACTGAGTTTTAGTAAGGGGTCCCCTACATGTGCAATAAGCAAGCAGCAAGCTCAGCTGTGGACTGAGGGCCCCTATGTCTCTCTCTGTGTCCTGGTTACTCTTCAGGGGCCTCTCTAGCCGCCCTGATGCACGTCCGCCTAGATTGGATTGAGGGGGAGAGCTGGAGCGGGGCTTTAATTTGATATTATTTCTTGTGATTCGGAAAGGCAGCCTCCTTGCCTACACTCCTGCCATGTATTATTCATGTGCCTCCGCTCCTCCCTGGCTTATATTTCACCACTTGCAGGTTCCACAGGCGAGGACAGGCCTGCTGCATGTGTGTGCGTCCCCCACCCTTCCCCCAGCCACACTCCCAGAACGTGTGTGTCAAATCCCCGGGCCAGCGCTGATAGGTGCGGATCCCCTGATTCCCACTGAAATCAGCAGGCCTGGGTGCCCTCGCCCTTTCAGGTGCAGAAGCGAGATCATGAGAGGTAGGTGCTGAGCTGTGGACATCTCAGAGAGCAGGGCCCTGCCTGCCCTGGCTCTGCGCCATTCCCGGAAGCAGCCAGCACATCCCTGCAACCCCTGGGGGCAGCAGGATGCCAGCCATTTAACCAGCTGCAGAAGGGGTGTGTGCCCCATCGGCTCCGGCCCTGAGGCCTGCAGTGGTGGATTACCATATGGGCTGACAGGGCCCGTGCCCAGGGTCCCCAGCCAATTTGGGAGCCCCCGCAGCAGCGCCAGCACGCTGCCCACCCTCTCTGCTCCTCCTCTCGGCCCTGCTCCTCTGCTCTGTTCCTCCTCTCCTTCCTGAGGCCCCACCCCTTGGCCAGGCCAGAAGATGGAGCTATGATATTCCCTCTGCCCTCTCCTGTGCAGGGGTAGGCGAGCCGCTCGCCCGAGCCTAGTGGAGAGCCGGCCCCAGCCCATCTCCCTTTTCCCCCTAGCCCCCCCTGCATGGAGCTGGCCCAAGCCCCGCCACTCACCCTCCCCTGGCCAGGGCTGGCCCAAGCCCCGCCACTCACCCTCCCCTGGGCAGGGCTGGCCCAAGCCCCTTTGGCAAAACCAGGCATGTGTCCCACTTACTCTTGCCAAATGGTGATCAGCTGGAAAGAGCAAACGGGACAAATACCCAGTTTTGCCAAAAAAGTCAGGCTACCTGGGGCCAAAATGGGACGCATGGTCAGCCTAGGCCAGGGTCCCCAAACTTTTCCAGTTGTGTCCTCCCGTTACCCCCCTGGGAGCCGGGGCCCGAGAAGGGAGCGGGAGTTGGGGCCAGGGGCCGTGGTCGGGAGTGGGGCTGGAGGTGAGGCTGGGGCTGCGGCCAGGAGCGGAGCCGTGGTCGGGAGCAGAGCCACGGCTGGGGCTGGAAGTAGGGCTGCAGTGCTCCCTGCCCACCCTCCATGGGGGCTGTGTCCCCCCGAGCATCCCTCCGGGCCCCCTGCAGCGGCGTGCCCCACAGTTTGGGGGCCACGGCCTAGGGAGCCTGGGAAGCTGTGGGGAGGCCCAAGCGCAGCCCCAGCCCATGTCCCTGCCCTCCAGGGCAGGTGGAGGGTCCAGCCGCCTGGGCTCCCTGGGCAGCTGTTACCATGGCCTGGCTTCTGGCCAGGCCAGGGGGCATGGCCTGGGGGAAGGGGAGGAGCAGGACTGGGGCCCTGTGGTGTGGGGGACAAAGATTCTTTGTGCCAGGGCCCCAGTAAATCTGAATCCGCCTCTGGAGGCCTGGGGTTATCGCACACACTGCCTGGTGTACGGCTCGGTTACTAGGACCCCATGTCACCCCGTGGTGTGTGTCTGCTGCAGCTCCCCTTTGTAGCCCAGCTGTAAGGGATGGGAAGCTGGCTGCCAGGCTCAGGCTCCAGCTTTGGAGCTACCTGGTTCAGGGTCTGCAGGCAGCCAAAGTGGGTAACAGTCATATTAATAAAATGTGTTAGCGACCCCTGAGGAACTCGGAGCTGGGTTCTTGCCCCACTTTATAACTATGGACCCTGAGAAGTCAAGACACAATTCTGAGCTCAGGGAGAGTGGTGTAAATCCCCTGAGGCGCTCCAGGTTTATGTTGAAGCTGAGGCTAAATCCAAGATTACACAGCAGTAATCTTGAGCCAGTAAAAATGAGCCAGAACCTGGCTCTCCTTCTCTCGATCGTGGAAGCACAAGAGCAGCTGCTCAATATACACCCAGCACTGCCCAAGGCCTGGGCCTCTTCCAGTCTCCCCATCACTAGGAGAGCGTCCCGACACTCTGATCCAGCCTTTTCAAATATAAAACAGTCATTGGCAAAGGCCCCCGGCTGGGAGAGGGGATTCATGTGGCTGGAACATGTTCGAGTAACAACAGCTCTCCAGAGACAGACTCCCGTGGGGCCGTCTGTATCGCAAGGCAGCCGGGCCTTGGGGAACGCTCAGCCGGGCTCTTGGGAATGCTGGCGCCTCGCCTCTGATTCCCACGGGGACTTTACACACTCCCAGCGGGCTGGGTGGAGCTCTTGGCGGCACGACTGAGTGATTGCAATGGAGGCGCGCCAGGCCCAAGACGGCTTTTGTGCAGATTGCCGTGGGGAGGGCCTGCGAGTAGGGTTGCCAAGTTGCCAACCCTCCCAGTTTCACCGGGAGTATCCTGGAATCAGGCTCTATCTCCCGGAGGCTACTGCAGCAAAACCACGAGATTTTAGGTGATAAAAGTCCGGCGACGCAGCAGGGCTAAGGCTGGCTCCCTGCCTGCTCTGGCTCTGCGCCATTCCCGGAAGCAGCCAGCACATTCCTGTGACCCCTGGGGGGAACCCAGGGGGTCTCCGTGTGCTGCCCCCGCCCCGAGTGCCGATTCCACAGCTTCCATTGGCCGGGAACTGCGGCCAGTGGGAGCTGCGCGGACGGTGCCTGCACGCAGGGGCTGTGCACAGAGACCCTCTGGCCCCCCCACCTAGGGGCTGCTGCCAGAGGGATGTGCCAGTCGCTTTCCGGAGCCGCCAGAGGTAAGCACCGCCCCGCTTACCCCCTCCTGCACCCAAACTCCCTCCCAGAACCCGACCCCTCACCCCCTCCTGCACCCAAACTCCCTCCCAGAACCAGACCCCTCACCCCCTCCCGCACCCAAACTCCCTCCCAGAACCTGACCCCTCACCCCCTCCTGCACCCAAACTCCCTCCCAGAACCAGACCCCTCAGCCCCTCCCGCACCCAAACTCCCTCCCAGAACCCGACCCCTCACCCCCTCCAGCACCCAAACTCCCTCCCAGAACCACACCCCTCACCCCCCCGCACCCAAACTCCCTCCCAGAACCCGACCCCTCACCCCCTCCCGCACCCAAACTCCCTCCCAGAACCAGACCCCTCACCCCCTCCCGCTACCAAACTCCCTCCCAGAACCAGACCCCTCAGCCCCTCCCTCACCCAAACTCCCTCCCAGAACCCGACCCCTCACCCCCTCCCGCACCCAAACTCCCTCCCAGAACCAGACCCCTCACCCCCTCCCGCACCCAAACTCCCTCCCAGAACCAGACCCCTCACCCCCTCCCGCACCCAAACTCCCTCCCAGAACCTGACCCCTCACCCCCTCCCGCACCCAAACTCCCTCCCAGAACCAGACCCCTCACCCCCTCCCGCACCCAAACTCCCTCCCAGAACCAGACCCCTCACCCCCTCCCGCACCCAAACTCCCTCCCAGAACCAGACCCCTCACCCCCTCCCGCACCCAAACTCCCTCCCAGAACCCGACCCCTCACCCCCTCCCGCACCCAAACTCCCTCCCAGAACCCGACCCCTCACCTCCTCCCGCACCCAAACTCCCTCCCAGAACCCGACCCCTCACCCCCTCCCGCACCCAAACTCCCTCCCAGAACCCGACCCCTCACCCCCTCCCGCACCCAAACTCCCTCCCAGAACCCGACCCCTCACCCCTCCCGCTGCCATTCTCCCTCCGAGAACCCGACCCCCCACCCCCTCCCGCACCCAAACTCCCTCCCAGAACCTGACCCCTCACCCCCTCCCGCACCCAAACTCCCTCCCAGAACCAGACCCCTCACCCCCTCCCGCACCCAAACTCCCTCCCAGAACCTGACCCCTCAGCCCCTCCCGCACCCAAACTCCCTCCCAGAACCAGACCCCTCACCCCCTCCCGCATCCAAACTCTCTCCCAAAGACCTACCCCTCACCCCCTCAACAATGAAGGGATGGGATATTCCACCTGTGACGCTCGCACATCAGCTCAGTCAAAGCCATGGGCCAGTTCACTTGTGTGTGAACATCAACGAAATGTTAAGTGGGCTAGTAGACAGGGATGTTGTCACTAAGGCTCCATGTCTGTCACAGAAGTCATGGATTCTGTGACTTACCTGACCTCCATGGCTTCTGCAGCAGCCAGTGTGGCTGACCCCAATGCCGTCCAAGCAGCAGCTGGTGTGGCTGGCCCTGGGCACTGCCCAAGCAGCTGGCCCCGTGGACTACCTGAGGGACAGCTCAGCTGCTCAAGCTGTCCCTGGCATGGCCGGACCAGCCACTGTTGGCAGCCCCCGGCAGCAGTCCCTGGGGTGGCTGGAGCAGCTGCTGCTCCCCCCCAGCAGCGGCACCCCAGGGTGCCACCTGCAACAACAGCCTCCCCGGCTCTCACCCAGTAGCGCTTCCCCCCAACACCTCCCACAGCAGCGGCCCCCCTCAGATTTAGTCAGGGGTATTTAGAGTATAAGTCACGGACAGGTCACAGGCCGTGAATTTTTGTTTATTGCCCATGACCTGTCCATGACTTTTACTAAAAACACCCGTGACTATACCGTAGCCTTAGTTATCACATTACATTTACATGGCATTTGCCCCAGTATTATATTTACATTAAATTTACCTGTTGATTGCTATTGCCTTACATTATGTGTATCCCTGTACTTAATTAACCCTGATCAAAGTGTCAGTTAGCGAGACTTTACTTCAGGTGTGAACTGCATGAAAACGAATGTAAGATTGTTTGGATTGCTGTAACCAAATCACTGCATACATCTCTATCATTGGAATGCCCATCAAATGGGACTGTAGCTTTGGAAGTGTAAATGAAGCAGCATGTTAACTTCAAAGCATGGGTCACTGTGTTTGACAACAGGAAATCCACAGACCCAGTCAGAGCAAAAACTCATGCTGTGATGGTGAAACTAGCCAGATTGGTTTCCGGGGAAGACAGCTATAAGTGTGGATCCGGGGAGCGATCGTGTATCCCTGAACTATTTTGGATTCTAACAGGGTGGAATACTGACCAAGTGGACAGAGATCCCCAGAATTACTCTGGTAACCCCGAGGAACTTTTGGAAATCTAGCAGATTACTACAATTCTGTTAACATTTTGGATTTCCTTCTTCTCTTTGCCCCCAAAAGAACAGTTATCACCATCTTTGATACCATATAAAGGACTGTCATCAAGGGGGGAGGGGTCCTTTAAAGACTCTCTCCAACTAAAGGACGAGAGGACAAGGACCGTTGTTGAAATGAAAGCCTTCCTCAATACTGTGCGTTTCAAATGCTTCAGCTGGTTTTCCTTTCCGGCTTTATCTTTGATAGGCTGTTAACTGGTGTGTTTGCCATGGTACGAGGAGGCTGAGTTCTCTGTACAGCAACCCTGGATTAACACTGTTTCATATTGGACAGTGACTGGGTTCTGTTAACACCTTTGGGCCATTTATTCCAGCTACATTAATACAACAGTGGCGGATCTATGGCTTCTGGGGAATTGAGCCGGAACAGAACCCAGCTTTCCTCCTACCTTGAGAAGCACCGGCCTGGCCTCAGAGCCATGTCCCACATGTCCAGCCCGCCTGAGCCCCTTCCCTGGTCCTGTCCAACTGGCACCAGGAGATGCTCTCATCCTCAGCCACTGGTGCCACATAACCGAGTGGGACGACTGGCAGCACAGCTGGATGAGAGATTCTTTCCTCCAGTGGGATCTCTCTGCCCCACCAGGCTGTATCTCATCCACAGACATTTGGGCAGTGCCCTTGCCTAATGCCAGGGTGCTGTGGGATGGGACACCCCCAGGCTGCCAGCTTTCCAGCCCCTCCCCCCCCCCAACATTATGCAGAAGTGCTGACTCCCAGCATGTGCAGTGCAGAGGGGAAACACTGCACAACCCAGGATCCCCCATGGTCAGGAAGGTTTATCACCCGAGGGAGCATGTTAGAGGCAGCCATTCTGGGAACACAGTGCAGGGAACTAGTGTGTGAGGGAGCCTGTTCCTTCAGCCCTGTTACAGGAAGGGGCTTGGAAAATGCCCTCGAGTGGACAGGAACACTGTGCTGATTTACACCAGTGGGGCTCTGGCCCTGTGAAGGCCCCCAGCACTTCTCCGCCTCCCTGCACTGGAAGATGAGTGATGGGTAGATAGCAGTTCACTGGCCACCCAACCTGAGTACACAGGCACAAATCCAGGAGCCACCTTCCCAGTTGCTCTATACACCCCCCCCCCCCAGACCTGCTTCGCTCCCCAGGCAGGAGTCTCCTTTGAGCAGGCTGGGGTGACTGGCCGTGTCCTGCTCTCCCAGAAGCGCTGAGCTCAGTGTCTCGCCTAGAGATACGGCTAGAAAGCCAATGTTTATAACAGCCCTGCCAGCAGACCCATTATGGGCCCAGCCAGGACTGCAGTGCCCCATTCACCTGCTGTCGATTTTATCTCACTTACACATGACACGGCCATGCTGAGTTTGGAGGGACCTGGCACATCCAGCCCACTAGCGCCTGCCTGCGAAGGGCTCTCCGGGCTTACAGCTCAGACAGCGGAGTGCTATGGCACCCTAGCAGCATGGCCTGGCCCACGGCGGGAGAGAGGCTGCAGGTTACCTGGGCAATCTGCTCATCAGCAGTTTGGTTAGAGTTTGTGGGAGTCTCAGCAGAGCAGGGCAGTGGGAAAGGGGGGGCCAGGCACATTCCTCCCAGCAGGGGTGAAGGTAAGTTAGACCCCTTACCCGTACGGGCCGGGGGGGCTCCGGCCCCCAGACGGGACAGGGCCTTGGAGGAAAGGGGTGGGGCTGGGGGTCAGCATCCCCCAACCAGCCCTTCCAGGCTGCCTGGCCCACGCCTCCCAGGGCTCCTGTGTTGATTTAAAGGGCCTGGGGATTCGCCCTGCTTTGAGCAGGGGTTTGGACTGGATGGCCTCCTGGGGGCCCCTCCAACCCTGCTGGTCTATGGTTCTGGCTGCTCCCTTTGCCCCCATCAGAAGCTGCAGGGGAGGGGGAGCAATGGGGCAGAGACGTTAAAGCGCTGCAGGGCCCTTTGCTGCAGCAGCACTTTAACGTCACTGCCCATCCCCCCCGTCGGCAGCCCTGCTGGTACGGACCCTACCGGCAGGGCTGCCGACAGGGGAGGCTAAAGGGCAGGACATTAAAGCACTGCTGCTGGGCTGGGGATGGGCCGGTGCGGGTTCTTACCGGTACCGGCCCATACCAGCTCACTGTCACCCCTGCCTCCCTCCCAGTCATTCAGGCAACTGTATGTCGCCTTCCTTGCACTATGCCTGTGACTGGCAGGGCAAGATGCTGTGTCACAGCAGCCCCCCAGTGTCACCCAGGTGTATCAATGCACAGAGTAGACTCAAGGTAGGACCACCTGCCCCCCTAGCAGCAGCAGGCCCAGTCAGCATAGTCCCCAATGCAGGGTCAGCCATGCCGCTTCCTAACACTTGGTTCTGGTTCCAGCCTCTTCCTGAGTGGAGGCAATCAGGGCCATGCAGAACTGAGTGCACTTGCAGCAGCTCTGTGCAATGTGCTGGCAGGTCACCCTCAAGCCCCCCTTGCCAAGCAGATTGCCATGCAAACACTGCCCTTGGGTCCTGCATCATCACCCTCTGCCCTGGCCTTACTGCATAGACTGTTTTCTTGGCCAATGTACGCCCCCACATCTCTTGCCGATTGCATAAGAGCCGGCAGCGACTGGCTTCCTGGATGCCTCAAAATCCAGAGACTTAAACTGACTGCATATATCACCTCATTAGTGCATCGCTGGGGCCAGGGAAGGAAGCCCACTGAGACACCCAAAGCCCTGGGACTGAGCCATGACAGAGCAGGAGCCAGCAATGTCCAAGCAGGCTGTGCTCCCTCGTACCCAGCCCACGTCTCCCAAGGGATGTGAGCAGTATGGAGAGTGTACGGCCACAGACAAGCACATGCATGTATTCATACACACGCAGGTATGCCACACACACGAAAAAATATGCACGCATGCATGGCCACACAGCTCTGCTGTTATACACACGTACCTACCCACACACATGCACACAAAAATACAGGCACAGGCACATATTCGTACACACACACAGGCATGCACACAGAGTCACAAGTCCAATGCCACCCGTCAGCACTCGGCCTAATGCCCTGTCGCTCCCGGCACAGACGCTCGCACTTTGTTTTCCGTGACTCATTACCAGACTGTTCTCTTGTCGGTCTGGTGTGAACCAGCAGCGCCGGTTACATTCGGCCTCCTGGCAGGAGGAGAGGAGTGATCTATAGCCCTGTTCCTCCTGCTGAAAATCAATGCGTGCACTAAGCACCAGGAAGGGTTTGACATGGAGCACGTTACTGGGAAGCGAGGGAGCAGTGGGGTGGGGGTTAAGCGGTGAGGAGGTTGATGGGGAGGACAGGGATGATCAAAATGAGAAAAAGGGTTGTGGGGAGAGATGGGGGAGAATAAGGGGCACACTCAAATACAGCTGAGGGGAGCGTTCAGAGGCTGGGAAGCCAACCCTGGGCTGTGGGTCCCGCTCTGCTCAGGGCGGGAGGGTGACCTGGGGACGGCGCCCTGGGCTATGGGTCCCGCTCTGCTCGGGGCAGGAGGGGGACCTGGGGACGGCGCCCTGGGCTGCGGGACCCGCTCTGCTCGGGGCGGGAGGGGGACCTGGGGATGGCGCCCTGGGCTGTGGGTCCCGCTCTGCTTGGGGCGGGAGGGTGACCTGACGGTGCCCTGGGCTGTGGGTCCCGCTCTGCTCGGGGCGGGAGGGGGACCTGAGGACGGCGCCCTGGGCTGTGGGTCCCGCTCTGCTCAGGGCGGGAGGGTGACCTGGGAATGGCGGCCTGGGCTGTGGGTCCTGCTCTGCTTGGGGAGGGAGGGTGACCTGACGGTGCCCTGGGCTGTGGGTCCCGCTCTGCTCAGGGCAGGAGGGGGACCTGGGGACGGCGCCCTGGGCTGCGGGACCCGCTCTGCTCGGGGCGGGAGGGGGACCTGGGGACGGCGCCCTGGGCTGTGGGTCCCGCTCTGCTCGGGGCAGGAGGGGGACCTGACGGTGCCCTGGGCTGTGGGTCCCGCTCTGCTCAGGGCGGGAGGGGGACCTGAGGACGGCTCCCTGGGCTGTGGGTCCCGCTCTGCTCAGGGCGGGAGGGTGACCTGGGAATGGCGGCCTGGGCTGTGGGTCCTGCTCTGCTTGGGGAGGGAGGGTGACCTGACGGTGCCCTGGGCTGTGGGTCCCGCTCTGCTCGGGGCGGGAGGGTGACCTGGGGACGGCGCCCTGGGCTGTGGGACCCGCTCTGCTCGGGGCAGGAGGGGGACCTGGGGACGGCGCCCTGGGCTGTGGGACCCGCTCTGCTCGGGGCGGGAGGGTGACCTGGGGACGGCGCCCTGGGCTGTGGGACCCGCTCTGCTCGGGGTGGGAGGGTGACCTGGGGACGGCGCCCTGGGCTGCGGGACCCGCTCTGCTCGGGGCAGGAGGGGGACCTGGGGACGGCGCCCTGGGCTGTGGGTCCCGCTCTGCTCGGGGCGGGAGGGTGACCTGGGGACGGCGCCCTGGGCTGTGGGTCCCGCTCTGCTCAGGGCGGGAGGGTGACCTGGGAATGGCGCCCTGGGCTGTGGGTCCTGCTCTGCTCGGGGAGGGAGGGTGACCTGACG
Organism: Mauremys mutica; assembly: GCF_020497125.1. Classification (NCBI taxonomy): domain Eukaryota; kingdom Metazoa; phylum Chordata; order Testudines; family Geoemydidae; genus Mauremys; species Mauremys mutica. The sequence goes on along the minus strand of NC_059085.1, from coordinate 40,348 downwards.
GTGCCCTGGGCTGTGGGTCCCGCTCTGCTCGGGGTGGGAGGGTGACCTGGGGACGGCGCCCTGGGCTGTGGGTCCCGCTCTGCTCGGGGCGGGAGGGTGACCTGGGGACGGCGCCCTGGGCTGTGGGACCCGCTCTGCTCGGGGTGGGAGGGTGACCTGGGGACGGCGCCCTGGGCTGCGGGACCCGCTCTGCTCGGGGCAGGAGGGGGACCTGGGGACGGCGCCCTGGGCTGTGGGTCCCGCTCTGCTCGGGGCGGGAGGGTGACCTGGGGACGGCGCCCTGGGCTGTGGGTCCCGCTCTGCTCAGGGCGGGAGGGTGACCTGGGAATGGCGCCCTGGGCTGTGGGTCCTGCTCTGCTCGGGGAGGGAGGGTGACCTGACGGTGCCCTGGGCTGTGGGTCCCGCTCTGCTCGGGGTGGGAGGGTGACCTGGGGACGGCGCCCTGGGCTGTGGGTCCCGCTCTGCTCGGGGTGGGTGGGTGACCTGGGGACGGCGCCCTGGGCTGTGGGTCCCGCTCTGCTCGGGGCTGGAGGGGGACCTGGGGACGGCGCCCTGGGCTGTGGGTCCCGCTCTGCTCGGGGCGGGAGGGTGACCTGGGGACGGCGCCCTGGGCTGTGGGACCCGCTCTGCTCGGGGCGGGAGGGTGACCTGGGGACGGCGCCCTGGGCTGTGGGACCCGCTCTGCTCGGGGCGGGAGGGGGACCTGGGGACGGCGCCCTGGGCTGTGGGACCCGCTCTGCTCGGGGCGGGAGGGGGACCTGGGGATGGCGCCCTGGGCTGTGGGGCCCGCTCTGCTCGGGGCGGGAGGGTGACCTGGGGATGGCGCCCTGGGCTGTGGGTCCCGCTCTGCTCAGGGCTGGGAGTAGCATACTGGGGTCCCAGCTGAACGGAAGCTATGGTGCTCGCTGATGCAGAGGCCTTTCGGGAGGTATCCCAGGCCTGTGGAGAGAAACCAGAGGGGCCAGGCTACTATTAATCCAGAGTGGGTAACTGAGGCCCAGGGAACTGTGAGTGACTCACCCAGGGCAAGTCAGGGTTTCCATGCAGGCCTCCTGTGCCCCAGGGTCTGTGCCTTAACCACTGGCCCAGCTGTCCGCTTCCTGTCTGGGCCTCTAAATCCTCAGCCCCGAGGCCAGACCCCATTGCTAGCCTCTCTCCATTGATGTCAGGAGAACATGGATGTCAGCAGGGCAAACCAGCAGGCCCCTCCCCGCCACCAGAGCCCGTCTCCAGGGATGAGAGCTCAGTCTCCGCTCCTCTCTCTGCTGGGCCCAAGAAGCAGGGAGCCAGGCGGTGCTGAAGGTGGTGGTGATCTGAGGGACACAGACGCCTGCCCACTAGCAACTGAGCTCATCCCCCACCCCATGAGCCCCGTGCCAGCTGGGAGGTGGCAGCTCCACCCTGGGCTGGGTAAGTGGTGACCCAGTGTCACAGGGCCCCTCTGGCACTGCCCATCCTGCCCTGCTGCCCATTGCCCCTTGCACAGAGCCCGACGGCTGCTGGGGGGAGGAACAGGAGCGAGATGCAGAGGCACTGCAGCTTCTCCCCCCACTGCCCACCCGCCGCGGCTGAGCATGACTGATGGGCCCCCAGGCCCTCGTCGCTAGGGAGACGGATGGTGCTGGCAGCCTTGACAAGGTGTTTAAAGCCTTTTCCAATAACACTGAGCTGTGTTGCAAGGCTAGAGCCAGAGAGGAAGCGCGAATGGTAGGGGCTGACAGCGCAGAGGGGAGCAGAGGCCTGGGCTGGCTGTGCGGGCAGAGGACAGGGATGCATTGGCCGGAGAAATTGCTCGGTGGGAGCTAAGCCTGGAGACCAGCCTGGCCTTTGGCAGCCAACTCAGGATGGCTCCTGCCTCTGGCGACCAGAGTGGAGCCCCCAAGAGCAGGGAAACAGCAACACACACACTGCACAGGCAGCTCCTCCCAGGGCCCCCTCGGCTCCATGTCACCAGGGCTCCTCATGTACCCAGCTCTGAGCCTGGCTCTCCTCTGGGCTCCCCACCTCCTGCATGCAGCTCGTACCACTCCACAAGGCTCCCCTCCACACTGACTCAGCTCCCGCTTGGGTCCCAGCTGCGCTCGCTCCCCTGCCCATAGTCTCCTGGAATCGGGCTCTAGCTCCTGGAGGCTACTGAAGCCAAACAGGGAGATTTTAGGCCGCTAAAAGTCCAGCAGCGCATCAGGGCTAAGGCAGGCTCCCTGCCTGTCCTGGCTCTGTGCCGCTCCCGGAAGTGGCTGGCATGTCCCTGCGGCCCTGGGAGCGGGCAAGGGGTCTCCACACACTGCCCCGTCCCCGAGTGCTGACTCCGCAGCTCCCCTTCGCCGGGAACACTGGCCAATGGGAGGCGGGGCCTGCAGGCAGGGGTAGCACTGTTCTCTGCCCCGCCACCACGGGCTGCAGGGATGTGGTGCCGGCTGCTTCTGGGAGCGTCGCGGGGCCGGGGCAGGCAGGGAGTCTGCCTTAGCCCCACTGCACCGCCAACCAGAAGCTGACCAAGGTAAGTGCCGCCCGGCCGGAGCTTGCACCCCTCACCCTCTCCCATACCCCAAGCCCCTCCCACAGCTCTGAGCCCCCCTCCTGGAGTCACCACCCCAAACCCTCTCCTGCACCCCAACCCCCTGCCCCAGCCTGCTGAAAGTGAGTGAGGATGGGGGAGAGCGAGCAACTGAGGGAGGGGGGTTGGAGTGAGCAGGGCAGGGCCTTGGAGAAGGGGTGGAGCAGGGGCGGTGCCTCGGGCAGGGGCAGGGCAGGGGTAGGGCCAGGGTCTTTGGGTTTGTGTGATTAGATAGTTGGCAGCCCTACCATAGCCTGGCACCCCCCCCAGTCATTGCCTTGGCCTCTTCTGTGCCCCCCCCCTTGCTGCACACACTCTCCACCCCTGGGGCCCTCTGGTTTTTGCCCTTGAAGGTACTTAGAGGTCTCCAGTCCCAGAGCTGGTTAACGTATGGCTGGTTTGCACCCACCCCAGTCTCTCCCCAGCCTGTGCCCCCCCATAATCACCATTTGATTCACACAACGCTGCGGAATTCCAAACCAGGGCCGGGGAGGGAACCCGAACGGTGGGCGGGAGGGGAGGACACAGCCCCAAAAGGACGAGGAACCCCAGATGAAGGTGCCAGCAGGCGGAGAGTCACGCAGGGCCCTAGAGGCTGGGAGCATGGGGAGAAAATCCAGCTAGTGCTGGAAGACAGACAAGGGAGGACAGTTTGTATGGGCCCCATGAGGGGGGTGCAAAAGGGGGTGTCTCATCCTGATGGGGGCTGGGAGCAGGATTTATTTGGGGGATGGAATATGGCCACAAATGGAGGGACTGTTTTCTGGGGATGGCAGTAGCCTCCGATCAGCTCCACCACAGGCTGGGTAAGTGGTGCTCTCTGGCACTGCCCATCTCTGGCCCCCATCCTGCCCTGCTGCACGCTGACCTGCAGGGCCGGCTCCAGCACCAGTGGCAAAAACCCTGGAGCCGGCCCTGCTGGGCTGACTGCAGCTTTGGGAGGGGCTCTGCGCAGAGCACTGGAAGGGGAGGAAGAGGGACTTCCCCCTGCCCCAGCCTGGATCCTGCCACACCCACCCCCCCGCCAGGCTCTGACCAGCTCCCCCACCCCTGCAACAAGCATCTGAGCATTGGAAATGGGCCTCTAGCGATGGCATCTCCACACAGGGAGGAAGGGCAGAGAGAGCTCGACCCCCCCATGGGGGGGCAGAGCGGGGTCAGGGCTGAGACCATGTCCCCACCAGCGGGGGGAACTGTGACACTTTCTCAGGGCACCCTTGTTACCCCTCTGCCTTAGGAAGAGAGAGACTTGCTGAAGCTAAACGGTGCCAGCTTCCTGTCACCCCAGTCTGACAACGACCTCAGACAAACTTCTCAGGACCCTGCCAGCCATTACTCTGCTTTGCAGGTAACACGTCACTTGATATTACAGCGCTGCAACTTGCTTATTCTAAAACAAAGAGATGTGTATTAACAAAGCCAGCGATTTACATGGCCCTGAGTAAAGACAGTAGAAAGAGAACTGGTAGCAAATAAACCAAAGTATAACGTGCTTCTAAGAGACTAAACATAACGTTAGCACGCTCCAGTCCTTTGGTTAAAGCAGTTTGCTCGTCCACAAAGGCCTTTGCAGTGTCTGCTGATTTTCAGTCCAAACAGTGTCCAGATTTTTCAGGAATCACTCCCCTCTGCAGGCATGTTCCTCGGGAAAATGGAGAACCCAAAATATCTTCTGGCCTCCTTCATATGATCCACAAAACCGTTGACAGATGCTTCTGCAGTGTGTCACCAGACACACATCTCTCCTGTTGGGACCACAGTCCCAACCTCTTTCTCTGTTGACTTACATGCAAATGCAGCTCCCATTGTGTTTGGGCTTATCCTGCTTAATTACATTAACTACCCGGAAGAAAAGCTGGTTCTCCTTGTGTTTGGTTACAGTCTTTAAAGCACAATATCAGTAAGTAGCCCTAATTCCTAGAGTGTTACTACAGACATTTCACAGTGATAGTCATGACCAATGTGTGGCTTTCATTTGCTCTCTCACGTGTCTTTACAGCTAAATACCATGAGAGTCGTGGTGTTAGGTGTAGTGAGTTTGTCAGGCCTGAGAAGAGTTGCTGACACAGAGTAGTGAACCACTCATGGGCCTGTGGGGGAAGGAGTCATCACCCCCCTGCTGATCCTGGCCCATTGAGGGGCTTCTGCTTTGGGGTGCAGGGGGACCTAGGCAAGATCTGTAGGCTGTGGGGCCCGTGGAAGGGAGGGTGAGTCAGAGCAGGAGAGAGCTTGGCAGGGAGAGAATGAGGGGCAAGCCCCAGGCTATCCAGACTGAGCTGGACCAGGCTGGGCTACTGAGATGGCAAAGATGAAGGAATCAACCCTGGGGATGAGAGGGCTGGGCTGGGAAGGGGAAAACCTTGGGGAATCTGTCTGGGGTGTGAGGAACTTGGGGCGAAGTGGGGACTGGTAAGAGATGACTGCCTGGGTGATCCTAGCAGTTTTGGGGTGGGGGGCAGGCCTGTAATTTTGGGAGCTCTGGGTTAACCCCCTGTGGAGCTGGATCTAGGAACTGGTCCCATGCTCTGCTGCTGGGGCCTGGTGACACCACACTCCCCATCCCTGAGCCAGGGGGCTGCCAGCTCTGAGGTGGGCACCTTGTGAGCTGGTGAAGCAGATGGGATCGGGATGACAGCTCAGCGCAGCTAATGTATTCATCCCAGCAGGCTCTGCGCTCCAGGCTTTGCATTTTTCATGTGGCTTGGGGCTTTAAAAACACTGAAGCAGCCAGGGTCCCTGTCCCTAAAAGACCCTGCTGAGGGAAGCTTAAACCAAGGGGGAGTTCATGGTGGAGGAGAGTCTTGGTTAGCCTGCACACAGGCTTATCTGCTTATAGCTAGAAAGCTCCTTGGAGGTGGGGTAACACCTCTTAGACCCCTTCCCTGGCAGGCTGGAAATCATCCCTAGGGGATCATCTCCAGCTCGTGGACTGGCCAAGTCCGACTCTGATAATATGATCACTTTCCTAGCCACAGGAAGGATTGCCAGCCCCATCAAAGAGGAGATACTAAGGCATGGAGAGATTCAGCAATCTACTGAACCTCGCCTGCAGTAGGGCTGGGATTTAAACCTGGATCTCCTGGGTCTCAGACCAATGCCTTAACTTTAAGGTCACCCTTCCTGTTACATGTCCCAGCTATAGAGCTCCTGTGGAGATGCGATCCAGGAGCCCCGTGGATCTCTCTCCCTGGTAGGAAATGTTGCCTGTTTAGTATCCAGCCTAACCTGCCTTCTGCTCATGTTTGCTGCTACTCCTAGTTACACCTGCCCCTTGTATCACTGGCCATCACTCCTCTCCTGGCTGTGCACACCCTCCGATTCTTTTCAGACACTGAGCATGGCCCTGTCCTTAGTAATCACTTAGCAAAATGTGAACATATAACAACACTATCCACCCCCTTCTCCTGGGTCCGAATGGGCCTCCTGGTTACCTCCCCACTTGGAAATCATGTTCTGGCTCCCTCTAGTTTAGGGCCACATAAAGGATAACATCAGAGGTGACAGTAAGCAGGTACGCCCCAGTACGGCGTACTGGCAAGAGCGGGTACGGTGTACCAGGCGGCCCAGCTTCCCCAGGCAGCAATTTAAAGGGCCTGGGGCTCCCAGCAGCGGCTGGAGCCCCAGGCCCTTTAAATTGCCGCCAGAGCCCCTCTGCTGGAGCCCTGGGGTAGCGGCAGTGGGGCTCTGGGGGTTATTTAAAGGGCCGGGACTCCGGCTGCCTCTACTGCCCTGGGCCCTTTAAATAGCCACCGGAGCCCCACCGCTGCTACCCCAGAGCCCCAGGGGTTATTTAAAGGGCCGGGGCAGTAGAAGCAGGAGAGTCCTGGGCCCTTTAAATAGCCCCCGGAGCCCCGCTGCCAGAGCCCTGGGGTAGCAGTGGCAGCCGGGGGCTCCGGCAGCAGTTTAAAGGGCCCAGGGAGGTAGCGGTGGCTGAGCCTTGGGCCCTTTAAATAGCCGCCAGAGCTGCTGGCTGCCACTGCTACCCTGGTGGGGGAGGGGAGGGCATTTACCGGTACAGGGCGGGCCGGGGCTGGCTCTGACCCCCATCCCCACCCCTTCTGCCCAAAACCCCAACCCTTCTGGGGGCCAGAGCCAGCCCCAGCCCAGCCCCATAAGTCCCTGTTTCTACTTTCACCCCTGGATAACAGCCTTGTACTGCTGCCAGCTAGTATGGTTAGTCCTTCAACTCAGGTGGTAGTGGTCTATGCTGAAGGTCACTGGTTCAATTCCTGATAGATGCTCCTGTTATATTTGCTCTTCCTGGACTTGCTTTCAACAGTGGACAGTTTCTGATCCTCAGTGTGAAATGGACCCTCCTCTACTGCTCTTTGTTTAGAAGGTTTGATGCATTCTGGACCACCCACTTCTTCACCCATAACTATAAAGTGCCACCTCCTAGTAGGCACTTTGGAAAATTAGAAACCATGCCCCAGGAATCTGAGATTTTATGTAAGATTCGGTGTTGTGTATGTGGGGAGGTTGGGCCTGTGCTTTCAGGTGCTGTAGCTAAAGAAATCTGTTCTGCACAGCTAAGGATATAGACTAATGCTGGGTCTGAACTAATGGGGCTCACATTCCTGAGTCTTTTAGAATGTTGTGACAAGTGTCCATGTTACACAGTCTTCCAAGCACTTTTCCTAGTGTGCAAGCAAATGGTCAGTCTTGGGAAGACATGCTGCATTGGTTTTAGCTTTGGCTTATGTACTTTTTTTGTGTAGAGGAAGCTTAGGAACATAAGGAGCAGTGTGGACAGCTACTGCCTTGGGCTCTGATTAGTGTCAATTCTTGAGACAGAGTTGCCTCCTGGGAACCAGGCGTTGGTGATGGGCTGAGATTCCTAGAAGGCGGCATTGCCCTGCATGCTGTTTGATCATCTCTATTCCAGGACTGGTGTATATGTGTAAATCAAGCAAGTGACACGTAGCGAATACCCAGACTCTGCATCACCAGTTTCTCCTCCACTGGGAAGTCAAGACCTGCAAGGCCCTGGACATCTGCTGCTGCTTGGCAGAGGGGTGATGCTGCTGTCAGAACAGGACAATGGTGTCAGGAAGAGGCAGCAGAAATTCCCATCTAGCTTTTGGCCTTAGGCGCTGCTGCTTCCTTCCCCTCTAAATGCATTGGTTCTTGCCCAAAGCTTGTCTGGCCACCTATCCAGGCAGGGACCTCCCCAACAGAGCAGGTATCATAGAATCATAGAATATCAGGATTGGAAGGGACCTCAGGAGGTCATCTAGTCCAACCCCCTGCTCAAAGCAAGACCAATCCCAACTAAATCATCCCAGCCAGGGCTTTGTCAAGCCTGACCTTAAAAACCTCTAAGGAAGGAGATTCCATCACCTCCCTGGGTAACCCATTCCAGTGCTTCACCACCCTCCTAGTGAAAAAAGTATTCCTAATATCCAACCTAAACCTCCCCCGCTGCAACTTGAGACCATTACTCCTTGTTCTGTCATCTGCTACCACTGAGAACTGCCTAGATCCATTGTCATTGGAACCTGTATTCAGGTACTTGAAAGCAGCTATCAAATCCCCCCTCACTCTTCTCTTCTGCAGACTAAATAACCTCAGTTCCCTCAGCCTCTCCTCATAAATCATGTGCTCCAGCCCCCTAATCATATTTTTGCCCTCCGCTGGAGTCTTTCGATTTTACCACATCCTTCTTGTAGTGTGGGGCCCAAAACTGGACACAGTACTCCACAGTCCCTAGCCTGTAGCAGTGCATGGGATTCTTCCATCCTAAGTGCAAGACTCTGCACTTGTCCTTGTTGAACCTCATCAGATTTCTTTTGGCCCAATCCTCTAATTTGTCTAGGCCCCTCTGTATCCTATCCCTACCCTCCAGCATATCTACCACTCCTCCCAGTTTAGTGTCATCTGCAAACTTGCTGAGGGTGCAGTCCACACAATCCTCCAGATCATTAATGAAGATATTGAACAAAACTGTCCCCAATACCGACTCTTGGGGCACTCCGCTTGATCCCAGCTGCCAGCTAGACTTGGAGCTATTGATCACCACCTGTTGAGCCTTATAGTCCATTCATCCAGCCCATACTTCTTTAACTTGCTGGCAAGAATACTGTGGGAGGCTGTATCAAAAGCTTTGCTAAAGTCAAGGAATAACACATCCACTGCTTTCCCCTCATCCACAGATCCAGTTATCTCGTCATAGAAGGCAATTAGGTTAGTCAGGCATGACTTGCCCTTGGTGAATCCATGCTGACTGTTCCTGATCGCTTTCTTCTCCTCTAAGTGCTTCAGAATTGATTCCTTGAGGACCTGCTCCATGATTTTTCCAGGAACTGAGGTGAGGCTGACTGGCCTGTAGTTCCCGGGATCCTCCTTCTTCCCTTTTTTAAAGATGGGCACTACAGTAGCCTTTTTCCAGTCATCCGGGACCTCCCCGCATCACCATGAGTTTTCAAAGATAATGGCCAATGGCTCTGCGTTTTTCTAAATAGGCCCGAACCACTTCTTTCTCCACAGAGGGCTGGTCACCTCCTCCCCATACTGTGCTGCCCAGTGCAGCAGTTTGGGAGCTGACCTTGTTCGTGAACACAGAGGCAAAAAAAGCATTGAGTACATTAGCTTTTTCCACATCCTCTGTCACTAGGTTGCCTCCATCATTCAGTAAGGGGCCCACACTTTCCTTGACTTTCTTCTTGTTGCTAACATACCTGAAGAAACCCTTCTTGTTACTCTTAACATCCCTTGCTAGCTGCAACTCCAAGTGTGATTTGGCCTTCCTGATTTCACTCCTGCATGCCTGAGCAATATTTTTATACTCCTCCTTGGTCATTTGTCCAACCTTCCACTTCTTGTAAGCTTCTTTTTTGTGTTTCAGATCAGCAAGGATTTCACTGTTAAGCCAAGCTGGTCGCCTGCCATATTTACTTTTCTTCCTACACATCGGGATGGTTTGTTCCTGCAACCTCAATAAGGATTCTTTAAAATACAGCCAGCTCTCCTGGACTCCTTTCCCCCTCATGTTATTTTCCCAGGGGATCCTGCCCATCAGTTCCCTGAGGGAGTCCAAGTCTGCTTTTCTGAAGTCCAGGGTCCGTAGTCTGCTGCTCTCCTTTCTTCCTTGTGTCAGGATCCTGAACTCAACCATCTCATGGTCACTGCCTCCCAGGTTCCCATCCACTTTTGCTTCCCCTACTGATTCTTCCTGGTTTGTGAGCAGCAGGTCAAGAAGAGCTCTGCCCCTAGTTGGTTCCTCCAGCACTTGCTCCAGGAAATTGTCCCCTACACTTTCCAAACACTTCCTGGATTGTCTGTGCACAGCAGATATTGGAGTGATTGAAGTCCCCCATGAGAACCAGCAGAGGGTCTCTGCCCATTGAACCGCCTGTATCAGCCAAGAAGCATGTGGATCAAGCACTTTCATCGGCTGCCTCTCTGTGCATTCCCATTGACATGGAGCGGAGCTCCACCCCCAGGGACCAAGCCCCAGCCCTAATGTGCCATTTTAGCTCTTGTGGAGCTGCTGTGGGAGTTATAAAACCCAGGCAGGGGATGATGTGTTATTGGGACAAGTTTAGCACCTCGAAGGGGGGAACTCAGACCCCAAGTGACCAAATTGTGGTTCTTTCCTATGCCCTGTAACTGACTTCCACAAGCCATCTAAGGACCCAGCTGAAAGGGGCAATCGGCCCGTCCCACAGAAGGTCATCAGGCAATCTGCAGGCGCATCACACTGCTGGTCACACAGGGCACATGCAGAACTTTCATACAGTCTCCTGGAAAAAATCCTCCTTACAAGGCCAGTGAGCTGAATCCTCAGGAAAGACTCAAGGAAAATCCTGAGACACAAGAAGTGCTGTGTCAACCAGACCCAGGAGAACACAATGGGGGCAGATGAAATGTGAGGAGGGGGATATGGAGAACTGGAGAGCAGTAGAGAGAAAAGAGAAAACAAGAGAATGTAGCGGAAAGAGAGAGAGAGAGAGAGAGAGAGAGCGGGAAAGAGCCCATGTGGATGAGAGGGAATGACAGAGAACGGCCACAAGAAAGAGATGGTGAGTGAAGGATGAGACCAGGGAGGCTGGGCGCAGATAGAGCGGAGCAGGGAGGGAGGGGGGATAAGATGCCGGAGTCCAGTGTTGCTTTCATGCTGTTTGCCTCCTGATGTGGGAACAAGTTCTTATGGGGGTCGGTGCAGCGAGGCCCGTTCCAGCTCACAAGCAGCACAAGCCCAGGGGTCTCTGACTGGTCAGGGGAGCTCTGGGCCAGGCCTAGCCCAGCCTGGAGACAGAGCGCGATGGCCCGTTCCAGCCAGCTCAAACCGCAGGAATGGGCCTCTCCTCCTGCAGCTTGTGGGTCCAAGGTGCCAAGGGGCAGGTCCTGCTCGCAGTTGGGTTTGGATTCAGTAGGTGAGGCCCCTCTAGCACCGACTGCTGCCTGGGCAGCGCGCGGGGCCAGAGTATATGGGATGGGTAGGGCTGGGAGCCATTGGTTTTTATGAGCATCCAGCTGGTGGGGAATGTTCAGAAGGGCTGGGATGTGTTTCATTGAGTCTAATGGGCCTGAGAGCAGTGCCAGGCCCCGTCCCGCAGAGCCCAGCTCAGCCATCACACACAGCCTGAGCGCTCGCTCCGGACAGCAGCTCAGCCATCACACACAGCCTGAGCGCTCGCTCCGGACAGCAGCTCAGCCATCACACACAGCCTAAGCGCTCGCTCCGGACAGCAGCTCAGCCATCACACACAGCCTGAGCGCTCGCTCCAGACAGCAGCTCAGCCATCACACACAGCCTGAGCGCTCGTTCCAGACAGCAGCTCAGCCATCACACACAGCCTAAGCGCTCGCTCCGGACAGCAGCTCAGCCATCACACACAGCCTGAGCGCTCGCTCCAGACAGCAGCTCAGCCATCACACACAGCCTGAGCGCTCGCTCCAGACAGCAGCTCAGCCATCACACACAGCCTGAGCGCTCGCTCCAGACAGCAGCTCAGCCATCACACACAGCCTGAGCGCTCGCTCCAGACAGCAGCTCAGCCATCACACACAGCCTAAGCGCTCGCTCCGGACAGCAGCTCAGCCATCACACACAGCCTGAGCGCTCGCTCCGGACAGCAGCTCAGCCATCACACACAGCCTGAGCGCTCGCTCCGGACAGCAGCTCAGCCATCACACACAGCCTGAGCGCTCGCTCCGGACAGCAGCTCAGCCATCACACACAGCCTGAGCGCTCGCTCCGGACAGCAGCTCAGCCATCACACACAGCCTGAGCGCTCGCTCCGGACAGCAGCTCAGCCATCACACACAGCCTGAGCGCTCGCTCCAGACAGCAGCTCAGCCATCACACACAGCCTGAGCGCTCGTTCCAGACAGCAGCTCAGCCATCACACACAGCCTGAGCGCTCGCTCCAGACAGCAGCTCAGCCATCACACACAGCCTGAGCGCTCGCTCCAGACAGCAGCTCAGCCATCACACACAGCCTGAGCGCTCGCTCCGGACAGCAGCTCAGCCATCACACACAGCCTAAGCGCTCGCTCCGGACAGCAGCTCAGCCATCACACACAGCCTGAGCGCTCGCTCCGGACAGCAGCTCAGCCATCACACACAGCCTGAGCGCTCGCTCCGGACAGCAGCTCAGCCATCACACACAGCCTGAGCGCTCGCTCCGGACAGCAGCTCAGCCATCACACACAGCCTGAGCGCTCGCTCCAGACAGCAGCTCAGCCATCACACACAGCCTGAGCGCTCGCTCCAGACAGCAGCTCAGCCATCACACACAGCCTCAGCGCTCGCTCCGGACAGCAGCTCAGCCATCACACACAGCCTGAGCGCTCACTCCGGACAGCAGCTCAGCCATCACACACAGCCTGAGCGCTCGCTCCGGACAGCAGCTCAGCCATCACACACAGCCTGAGCGCTCGTTCCGGACAGCAGCTCAGCCATCACACACAGCCTGAGCGCTCGTTCCTGACAGCAGCTCAGCCATCACACACAGCCTAAGCGCTCGCTCCGGACAGCAGCTCAGCCATCACACACAGCCTGAGCGCTCGCTCCAGACAGCAGCTCAGCCATCACACACAGCCTGAGCGCTCGCTCCTGACAGCAGCTCAGCCATCACACACAGCCTGAGCGCTCGCTCCAGACAGCAGCTCAGCCATCACACACAGCCTGAGCGCTCGCTCCAGACAGCAGCTCAGCCATCACACACAGCCTAAGCGCTCGCTCCGGACAGCAGCTCAGCCATCACACACAGCCTGAGCGCTCGCTCCGGACAGCAGCTCAGCCATCACACACAGCCTGAGCGCTCGCTCCGGACAGCAGCTCAGCCATCACACACAGCCTGAGCGCTCGCTCCGGACAGCAGCTCAGCCATCACACACAGCCTGAGCGCTCGCTCCGGACAGCAGCTCAGCCATCACACACAGCCTGAGCGCTCGCTCCGGACAGCAGCTCAGCCATCACACACAGCCTGAGCGCTCGCTCCAGACAGCAGCTCAGCCATCACACACAGCCTGAGCGCTCGTTCCGGACAGCAGCTCAGCCATCACACACAGCCTGAGCGCTCGCTCCAGACAGCAGCTCAGCCATCACACACAGCCTGAGCGCTCGCTCCAGACAGCAGCTCAGCCATCACACACAGCCTGAGCGCTCGCTCCGGACAGCAGCTCAGCCATCACACACAGCCTAAGCGCTCGCTCCGGACAGCAGCTCAGCCATCACACACAGCCTGAGCGCTCGCTCCGGACAGCAGCTCAGCCATCACACACAGCCTGAGCGCTCGCTCCGGACAGCAGCTCAGCCATCACACACAGCCTGAGCGCTCGCTCCGGACAGCAGCTCAGCCATCACACACAGCCTGAGCGCTCGCTCCTGACAGCAGCTCAGCCATCACACACAGCCTGAGCGCTCGCTCCAGACAGCAGCTCAGCCATCACACACAGCCTAAGCGCTCGCTCCGGACAGCAGCTCAGCCATCACACACAGCCTGAGCGCTCACTCCGGACAGCAGCTCAGCCATCACACACAGCCTGAGCGCTCGCTCCGGACAGCAGCTCAGCCATCACACACAGCCTGAGCGCTCGCTCCAGACAGCAGCTCAGCCATCACACACAGCCTGAGCGCTCGCTCCAGACAGCAGCTCAGCCATCACACACAGCCTGAGCGCTCGCTCCAGACAGCAGCTCAGCCATCACACACAGCCTGAGCGCTCGTTCCAGACAGCAGCTCAGCCATCACACACAGCCTGAGCGCTCGTTCCAGACAGCAGCTCAGCCATCACACACAGCCTGAGCGCTCGCTCCAGACAGCAGCTCAGCCATCACACACAGCCTAAGCGCTCGCTCCGGACAGCAGCTCAGCCATCACACACAGCCTGAGCGCTCGCTCCAGACAGCAGCTCAGCCATCACACACAGCCTGAGCGCTCGCTCCAGACAGCAGCTCAGCCATCACACACAGCCTGAGCGCTCGCTCCAGACAGCAGCTCAGCCATCACACACAGCCTGAGCGCTCGCTCCAGACAGCAGCTCAGCCATCACACACAGCCTGAGCGCTCGCTCCAGACAGCAGCTCAGCCATCACACACAGCCTGAGCGCTCGCTCCGGACAGCAGCTCAGCCATCACACACAGCCTAAGCGCTCGCTCCGGACAGCAGCTCAGCCATCACACACAGCCTGAGCGCTCGCTCCGGACAGCAGCTCAGCCATCACACACAGCCTGAGCGCTCGCTCCGGACAGCAGCTCAGCCATCACACACAGCCTGAGCGCTCGCTCCGGACAGCAGCTCAGCCATCACACACAGCCTGAGCGCTCGCTCCGGACAGCAGCTCAGCCATCACACACAGCCTGAGCGCTCGCTCCGGACAGCAGCTCAGCCATCACACACAGCCTGAGCGCTCGCTCCAGACAGCAGCTCAGCCATCACACACAGCCTAAGCGCTCGCTCCGGACAGCAGCTCAGCCATCACACACAGCCTGAGCGCTCACTCCGGACAGCAGCTCAGCCATCACACACAGCCTGAGCGCTCGCTCCGGACAGCAGCTCAGCCATCACACACAGCCTGAGCGCTCGCTCCAGACAGCAGCTCAGCCATCACACACAGCCTGAGCGCTCGCTCCAGACAGCAGCTCAGCCATCACACACAGCCTGAGCGCTCGTTCCAGACAGCAGCTCAGCCATCACACACAGCCTGAGCGCTCGTTCCAGACAGCAGCTCAGCCATCACACACAGCCTGAGCGCTCGCTCCAGACAGCAGCTCAGCCATCACACACAGCCTAAGCGCTCGCTCCGGACAGCAGCTCAGCCATCACACACAGCCTGAGCGCTCGCTCCAGACAGCAGCTCAGCCATCACACACAGCCTGAGCGCTCGCTCCAGACAGCAGCTCAGCCATCACACACAGCCTGAGCGCTCGCTCCAGACAGCAGCTCAGCCATCACTCACAGCCTGAGCGCTCGCTCCAGACAGCAGCTCAGCCATCACACACAGCCTGAGCGCTCGCTCCAGACAGCAGCTCAGCCATCACACACAGCCTGAGCGCTCGCTCCGGACAGCAGCTCAGCCATCACACACAGCCTGAGCGCTCGCTCCGGACAGCAGCTCAGCCATCACACACAGCCTGAGCGCTCGCTCCAGACAGCAGCTCAGCCATCACACACAGCCTGAGCGCTCGCTCCGGACAGCAGCTCAGCCATCACACACAGCCTGAGCGCTCGCTCCGGACAGCAGCTCAGCCATCACACACAGCCTGAGCGCTCGTTCCAGACAGCAGCTCAGCCATCACACACAGCCTGAGCGCTCGCTCCAGACAGCAGCTCAGCCATCACACACAGCCTCAGCGCTCGCTCCGGACAGCAGCTCAGCCATCACACACAGCCTGAGCGCTCGCTCCGGACAGCAGCTCAGCCATCACACACAGCCTGAGCGCTCGCTCCGGACAGCAGCTCAGCCATCACACACAGCCTGAGCGCTCGCTCCAGACAGCAGCTCAGCCATCACACACAGCCTGAGCGCTCGCTCCAGACAGCAGCTCAGCCATCACACACAGCCTGAGCGCTCGCTCCAGACAGCAGCTCAGCCATCACACACAGCCTGAGCGCTCGTTCCCGACAGCAGCTCAGCCATCACACACAGCCTGAGCGCTCGTTCCAGACAGCAGCTCAGCCATCACACACAGCCTGAGCGCTCGCTCCAGACAGCAGCTCAGCCATCACACACAGCCTAAGCGCTCGCTCCCGACAGCAGCTCAGCCATCACACACAGCCTGAGCGCTCGCTCCAGACAGCAGCTCAGCCATCACACACAGCCTGAGCGCTCGCTCCAGACAGCAGCTCAGCCATCACACACAGCCTGAGCGCTCGCTCCAGACAGCAGCTCAGCCATCACACACAGCCTGAGCGCTCGCTCCAGACAGCAGCTCAGCCATCACACACAGCCTGAGCGCTCGCTCCAGACAGCAGCTCAGCCATCACACACAGCCTGAGCGCTCGCTCCGGACAGCAGCTCAGCCATCACACACAGCCTAAGCGCTCGCTCCGGACAGCAGCTCAGCCATCACACACAGCCTGAGCGCTCGCTCCAGACAGCAGCTCAGCCATCACACACAGCCTGAGCGCTCGTTCCAGACAGCAGCTCAGCCATCACACACAGCCTGAGCGCTCGCTCCAGACAGCAGCTCAGCCATCACACACAGCCTGAGCGCTCGCTCCGGACAGCAGCTCAGCCATCACACACAGCCTGAGCGCTCGCTCCGGACAGCAGCTCAGCCATCACACACAGCCTGAGCGCTCGCTCCGGACAGCAGCTCAGCCATCACACACAGCCTGAGCGCTCGTTCCAGACAGCAGCTCAGCCATCACACACAGCCTGAGCGCTCGTTCCAGACAGCAGCTCAGCCATCACACACAGCCTAAGCGCTCGCTCCGGACAGCAGCTCAGCCATCACACACAGCCTGAGCGCTCGCTCCAGACAGCAGCTCAGCCATCACACACAGCCTGAGCGCTCGCTCCAGACAGCAGCTCAGCCATCACACACAGCCTGAGCGCTCGCTCCAGACAGCAGCTCAGCCATCACACACAGCCTGAGCGCTCGCTCCAGACAGCAGCTCAGCCATCACACACAGCCTGAGCGCTCGCTCCAGACAGCAGCTCAGCCATCACACACAGCCTGAGCGCTCGTTCCAGACAGCAGCTCAGCCATCACACACAGCCTGAGCGCTCGATCCAGACAGCAGCTCAGCCATCACACACAGCCTGAGCGCTCGCTCCAGACAGCAGCTCAGCCATCACACACAGCCTAAGCGCTCGCTCCGGACAGCAGCTCAGCCATCACACACAGCCTGAGCGCTCGCTCCAGACAGCAGCTCAGCCATCACACACAGCCTGAGCGCTCGCTCCAGACAGCAGCTCAGCCATCACACACAGCCTGAGCGCTCGCTCCAGACAGCAGCTCAGCCATCACACACAGCCTGAGCGCTCGCTCCGGACAGCAGCTCAGCCATCACACACAGCCTGAGCGCTCGCTCCGGACAGCAGCTCAGCCATCACACACAGCCTGAGCGCTCGCTCCGGACAGCAGCTCAGCCATCACACACAGCCTGAGCGCTCGTTCCAGACAGCAGCTCAGCCATCACACACAGCCTGAGCGCTCGCTCCTGACAGCAGCTCAGCCATCACACACAGCCTGAGCGCTCGTTCCAGACAGCAGCTCAGCCATCACACACAGCCTTAGCGCTCGCTCCGGACAGCAGCTCAGCCATCACACACAGCCTGAGCGCTCGCTCCAGACAGCAGCTCAGCCATCACACACAGCCTGAGCGCTCGCTCCAGACAGCAGCTCAGCCATCACACACAGCCTGAGCGCTCGCTCCAGACAGCAGCTCAGCCATCACACACAGCCTGAGCGCTCGCTCCAGACAGCAGCTCAGCCATCACACACAGCCTGAGCGCTCGCTCCAGACAGCAGCTCAGCCATCACACACAGCCTGAGCGCTCGTTCCAGACAGCAGCTCAGCCATCACACACAGCCTGAGCGCTCGTTCCAGACAGCAGCTCAGCCATCACACACAGCCTGAGCGCTCGCTCCAGACAGCAGCTCAGCCATCACACACAGCCTAAGCGCTCGCTCCGGACAGCAGCTCAGCCATCACACACAGCCTGAGCGCTCGCTCCAGACAGCAGCTCAGCCATCACACACAGCCTGAGCGCTCGCTCCAGACAGCAGCTCAGCCATCACACACAGCCTGAGCGCTCGCTCCAGACAGCAGCTAGGCCATCACACACAGCCTGAGCGCTCGCTCCAGACAGCAGCTCAGCCATCACACACAGCCTGAGCGCTCGCTCCAGACAGCAGCTCAGCCATCACACACAGCCTGAGCGCTCGCTCCGGACAGCAGCTCAGCCATCACACACAGCCTAAGCGCTCGCTCCGGACAGCAGCTCAGCCATCACACACAGCCTGAGCGCTCGCTCCGGACAGCAGCTCAGCCATCACACACAGCCTGAGCGCTCGCTCCGGACAGCAGCTCAGCCATCACACACAGCCTGAGCGCTCGCTCCGGACAGCAGCTCAGCCATCACACACAGCCTGAGCGCTCGTTCCAGACAGCAGCTCAGCCATCACACACAGCCTGAGCGCTCGCTCCAGACAGCAGCTCAGCCATCACACACAGCCTGAGCGCTCGCTCCAGACAGCAGCTCAGCCATCACACACAGCCTGAGCGCTCGCTCCGGACAGCAGCTCAGCCATCACACACAGCCTAAGCGCTCGCTCCGGACAGCAGCTCAGCCATCACACACAGCCTGAGCGCTCGCTCCGGACAGCAGCTCAGCCATCACACACAGCCTGAGCGCTCGCTCCGGACAGCAGCTCAGCCATCACACACAGCCTGAGCGCTCGCTCCGGACAGCAGCTCAGCCATCACACACAGCCTGAGCGCTCGCTCCAGACAGCAGCTCAGCCATCACACACAGCCTGAGCGCTCGCTCCAGACAGCAGCTCAGCCATCACACACAGCCTAAGCGCTCGCTCCGGACAGCAGCTCAGCCATCACACACAGCCTGAGCGCTCACTCCGGACAGCAGCTCAGCCATCACACACAGCCTGAGCGCTCGCTCCGGACAGCAGCTCAGCCATCACACACAGCCTGAGCGCTCGCTCCGGACAGCAGCACAGCCATCACACACAGCCTGAGCGCTCGCTCCAGACAGCAGCTCAGCCATCACACACAGCCTGAGCGCTCGTTCCAGACAACAGCTCAGCCATCACACACAGCCTGAGCGCTCGTTCCAGACAGCAGCTCAGCCATCACACACAGCCTGAGCGCTCGCTCCAGACAGCAGCTCAGCCATCACACACAGCCTAAGCGCTCGCTCCGGACAGCAGCTCAGCCATCACACACAGCCTGAGCGCTCGCTCCAGACAGCAGCTCAGCCATCACACACAGCCTGAGCGCTCGCTCCAGACAGCAGCTCAGCCATCACACACAGCCTGAGCGCTCGCTCCGGACAGCAGCTCAGCCATCACTCAGAGCCTGAGCGCTCGCTCCAGACAGCAGCTCAGCCATCACACACAGCCTGAGCGCTCGCTCCAGACAGCAGCTCAGCCATCACACACAGCCTGAGCGCTCGCTCCGGACAGCAGCTCAGCCATCACACACAGCCTGAGCGCTCGCTCCAGACAGCAGCTCAGCCATCACACACAGCCTGAGCGCTCGCTCCCGACAGCAGCTCAGCCATCACACACAGCCTGAGCGCTCGCTCCGGACAGCAGCTCAGCCATCACACACAGCCTGAGCGCTCGTTCCTGACAGCAGCTCAGCCATCACACACAGCCTGAGCGCTCGCTCCAGACAGCAGCTCAGCCATCACACACAGCCTGAGCGCTCGCTCCAGACAGCAGCTCAGCCATCACACACAGCCTCAGCGCTCGCTCCGGACAGCAGCTCAGCCATCACACACAGCCTGAGCGCTCGCTCCGGACAGCAGCTCAGCCATCACACACAGCCTGAGCGCTCGCTCCGGACAGCAGCTCAGCCATCACACACAGCCTGAGCGCTCGCTCCAGACAGCAGCTCAGCCATCACACACAGCCTGAGCGCTCGTTCCAGACAGCAGCTCAGCCATCACACACAGCCTGAGCGCTCGCTCCGGACAGCAGCTCAGCCATCACACACAGCCTGAGCGCTCGCTCCAGACAGCAGCTCAGCCATCACACACAGCCTGAGCGCTCGTTCCAGACAGCAGCTCAGCCATCACACACAGCCTGAGCGCTCGTTCCAGACAGCAGCTCAGCCATCACACACAGCCTGAGCGCTCGCTCCAGACAGCAGCTCAGCCATCACACACAGCCTGAGCGCTCGCTCCAGACAGCAGCTCAGCCATCACACACAGCCTGAGCGCTCGCTCCAGACAGCAGCTCAGCCATCACACACAGCCTGAGCGCTCGCTCCGGACAGCAGCTCAGCCATCACACACAGCCTAAGCGCTCGCTCCGGACAGCAGCTCAGCCATCACACACAGCCTGAGCGCTCGCTCCGGACAGCAGCTCAGCCATCACACACAGCCTGAGCGCTCGCTCCAGACAGCAGCTCAGCCATCACACACAGCCTAAGCGCTCGCTCCGGACAGCAGCTCAGCCATCACACACAGCCTGAGCGCTCGCTCCGGACAGCAGCTCAGCCATCACACACAGCCTAAGCGCTCGCTCCGGACAGCAGCTCAGCCATCACACACAGCCTGAGCGCTCGCTCCGGACAGCAGCTCAGCCATCACACACAGCCTGAGCGCTCGCTCCAGACAGCAGCTCAGCCATCACACACAGCCTAAGCGCTCGCTCCAGACAGCAGCTCAGCCATCACACCCAGCCTGAGCGCTCGCTCCAGACAGCAGCTCAGCCATCACACCCAGCCTGAGAGCTCGCTCCAGACAGCAGCTCAGCCATCACACACAGCCTGAGCGCTCGCTCCGGACAGCAGCTCAGCCATCACACACAGCCTGAGCGCTCGCTCCGGACAGCAGCTCAGCCATCACACACAGCCTGAGCGCTCGCTCCGGACAGCAGCTCAGTCATCACACACAGCCTGAGCGCTCGCTCCGGACAGCAGCTCAGCCATCACACACAGCCTGAGCGCTCGCTCCGGACAGCAGCTCAGCCATCACACACAGCCTGAGCGCTCGCTCCGGACAGCAGCTCAGCCATCACACACAGTCTAAGTGCTCGCTCCAGACAGCAGCCCCAGCAGCTTCATCCTTTGTTGAATATTCCACTGCTCAGTCCTGAGAAGTCACTGCACCTTGAGACTGACGGGGCATCAGTGCCTGGGGACTGCAAGACCTGTGTGCTCATACCTGCCACCCCTTTGGCTAGACACCCACCCAATCAGTATCTAGCCACCTGGGTTTGTATAGAGCCCATGACTGTCGAAGGCGAGTGCTCTCCTAGCTCCATCAAAGCAGCTTACTCACCGCCTTGCCATGCTCCCGCCTGTCACCAAACTCCTATCCCTGTGACATGCTCTCCTGGTCCGAAGTGCCCAGCTGCCCAATTCCAGGCCCCTCCCCCCCACTTCTCCCTCCCCAGATGTGCAGATTAGGGAGGTCTGCTCAAGGCCCTGCACATCTGGTTTCACAAAGGCCCCCCACCCCATACACACAGAGACACGTAAAACCAAGAGAGGAAGAGGCCACTCCTGGGGAAGGAGGAAGAGCCCCTGCCAGAGATGTAGAGATGCAGCGCATGGGGGATGCTCCACAGCCTGAGTCATTTAAAACCCAGGATACCCTGCAGGTACCCTGCACTGGCAGGGAATGTACCATGCCATGGAGCAGGCAGCAGGAGCATGAAGGGTCCAAGGGCATCAGATGGTGGGCAGGAGAGTCATGACCATGGGCCCATTCATGACATCCAGTGCCTCAGGGAGCAGAGACCCTCCGTCCCTTCAAAGGGAGAGTCTCTCAGAGCAGGGGTCCTACTCCCTTTTGGGGGTTGGGCAGGTCTCTCGCCTTTGATGGAGCCCCTCAGAGTGAGCATCTCAGTGACCGTGGCCTGGACTTGATGGGGGAACAAGGAACCCTGATGCAGCACGGCCAATCTTGCACTCCGACTGCTGGCGTCCATGTATCGCTAACCCTGAGGAAGTATCCCACGCACCCCCTGCACCAGAAAGCATGTCTGCGGAGGAGGCACCAGCTGTTGTGTTTGCCTGCACAAGCAATTAGAGCCACTGTCTGGTGGCTGGGCTTGCTGTGTGTGCAACCCATGCAGCCCAGACTGCCAGGGAGTTCCTGGAAGCCCCTAGGCAGGCACTCCACAGTCCACAGTCCCTAGCCTGTTGCAGAGCATGGGATTCTTACATCCTAAGTGAAGGACTCTGCACTTGTCCTTGTTGAACCTCATCAGATTTCTTTTGGCCCAATCCTCTAATTTGTCTAGGTCCCTCTGTATCTATCTCTACGCTACAGCGTATCTACCACTCCTCCCAGTTTAGTGTCATCTGCAAATTTGCTGAGGGTGCAGTCCACACCATCCTCCAGATCATTAATGAAGATATTGAACAAAACCGGCCCCAGCACCGACCCTTGGGGCACTCCGCTTGAAACCGGCTGCCAACTAGACATGGAGCCATTGGTCACTACCCGTTGAGCCAAATGATTTAGCCAGCTTTCTATCCACTTCATAGACCATTCATCCAGCCCATACTTCTTTAACTTGCTGGCAAGAATACTGTGGGAGACCGTATCAAAAGCTTTGCTAAAGTCAAGGAATAACACGTCCACTGCTTTCCCCTCGTCCACAGACCCAGTTATCTCGTCATAGATGGCAATTAGGTTAGTCAGGCATGACTTGCCCTTGGTGAATCCATGCTGACTGTTCCTGATCACTTTCTTCTTCTTTAAGTGCTTCAGAATTGATTCCTTGAGGACCTGCTCCATGATTTTTCCAGGAACTGAGGTGAGGCTGACTGGCCTGTAGTTCCCTGGATCTTCCTTCTTCCCTTTTTTAAAGATGGGCACTACATTAGCCTATTTCCAGTCATCCAGGACCTCCCCCGTTCGCCATGAGTTTTCAAAGATAATGGCCAAGGCTCTGCAATCACATCAGCCAACTCCCTCAGCACCCTCGGATGCAGCGCATCCAGCCCCATGGACTTATGCTTGTCCAGCTTTTCCAAATAGTCCCAAATCACTTCTTTCTCCACAGAGGGCTGGTCACCTCCTCCCCATGTTGTGCTGCCCAGTGCAGCAGTCTGGGAGCTGACCTTGTTCGTGAAGACAGAGGCAAAAAAAGCATTGAGTACATTAGTATTTTCCACATCCTCTATCACTAGGTTGCCTCCCTCATTCAGTAAGGGGCCCACACTTTCCTTGACTTTCTTCTTGTTGCTAACATACCTGAAGAAACCCTTCTTGTTACTCTTAACATCCCTTGCTAGCTGCAACTCCAAGTGTGATTTGGCCTTCCTGATTTCACTCCTGCATGCCTGAGCAATATTTTTCTACTCCTCCTTGGTCATTTGTCCAATCTTCCACTTCTTGTAAGCTGCTTTTTTGTGTTTCAGATCAGCAAGGATTTCACTGTTAAGCCAAGCTGGTCGCCTGCCATATTTACTATTCTTTCTACACATCGGGATGTTTTTTTCCTGCAACCTCAATAGGATTCTTTAAAACACAGCCAGCTCTCCTGGACTCCTTTCCCCCTCATGTTATTTTCCCAGGGGATCCTGCCCATCAGTTCCCTGAGGGAGTCCAAGTCTGCTTTTCTGAAGTCCAGGGTCCATATTCTGCTGCTCTCCTTTCTTCCTTGTGTCTGGATCCTGAACTCGACCATCTCATGGTCACTGCCTCCCAGGTTCCCATCCACTTTTGCTTCCCCTAGTAATTCTTCCTGGTTTGTGAGCAGCAGGTCAAGAAGAGCTCTGCCCCTAGTTGGTTCCTCCAGCACTTGCACTAGGAAATTGTCCTCTACACTTTCCAAACACTTCCTGTCTGTGTACTGCTGTATTGCTCTCCCAGCAGATATCGGGGTGATGAAGTCCCCCATGAGAACCAGGGCCTGCGATCTAGTAACTTCTGTTAGTTGACAGAAGAAAGCCTCGTCCACCTCATCCCCCTGGTCTGGTGGTCTGTAGCAGATTCCCACCACGACATCACCCTTCTTGCTCACACTTCTAAACTTAATCCAGAGACTCTCAGTTTCATACTGGAGCTCTGAGCAGTCATACTGCTCTCTTACATACAATGAAACTCCTCAACTTTTCTGCCCTGCCTATCCTTCCTGAACAGTTTACATCCATCCATGACAGTACTCCAGTCGTGAGTTATCCCACCAAGTCTCTGTTATTCCAATCACATCATAATTCCTTGACTGTGCCAGGACTTCCAGTTCTCCCTGCTTGTTTCCCAGGCTTCATGCATTTGTGTATAGGCACTTAAGATAAGTTGCTGATTGTCCTGCTTTCTCAGTATGAGGCGGGAGTCCTCCCCTCTTGCAGTCTCCTGCTTGTGCTTCCTCCTGGTATCCCACTTCCCCACTTACCTCGGGGCTTTGGTCTCCTTCCCCCGGTGAACCTAGTTTAAAGCCCTCCTCACTAGGTTAGCCAGCCTGCTTGCAAAGATGCTCTTCCCTCTCTTCATTAGGTGGAGCCCATCTCTGCCTAACACTCTTTCTTCTTGGAAGACCATCCCATGGTCGAGGAATCCAAAACCTTCTCTGACACCACCTGCGTAGCCATTCATTTACTTCCACGATTCGACGTTCTTTACCTGGGCCTTTTCCTTCCACGGGGAGGATGGACGAGAACACCACTTGCACCTCAAACTCCTTTATCCTTCTTCCCAGAGCCACGTAGTCTGCAGTGATCCGCTCAAGGTCATTCTTGGCAGTATCATTGGTGCCCACGTGGAGAAGCAGGAAGGGGTAGCGATCCGAGGGCTTGATGAGTCTCGGCAGTCTCTCCGTCACATCCTGAATCTTAGCTCCTGGCAAGCAGCACACCTCTCGGTTTTCCCTGTTGGGCTCCCTGCTCCCAGAAGTGTCCGGCATATCCAGCTCCTAGGGCAGGAGTGGCAACAGGGGATCCACGTGGCCAATGGGGTCTGTGGGGGACAGTTCCTACACGCATGGATTGCGCAGAGCCTTCTGGCTCCTCCATCTAAGAGCTGGACATGTCAGCCGCTTCCGGGAGCCGCCTGGGGTAATCACCGCCCGGCTGAAGCCTGCACCCCGAACTCCTTCCCATGCCCCAACCTCCTGCCCCACCCTGAGTCCCCTCTCACACCTTAACTCCCTCCCAGAGCCCTCACCCCAACCCCCTGGCCCAGCCCGGAGTCCTCTCCTGCACCCTGAACCCCTCATTTCTCGCCCCACCTGGACCCCAAACCCCCCAGCCAGAGCCCTCATCCTCCTCACACACCCCAACTCTCTGTCCCAGCTGGGTGAAAGTAAGTGAGGGTGGGGGAGAGCGAGTGATGGAGGAAGGGGGGATGGAGTGTGCGGGGGGGTGAGGCCTTGGAGAAGGGGCGGGGCAGGGGCGGGGGTGTTCAGTTTCGTGAGATCAGAAAGCTGGCAACCCTACCTGGAGGAGCTAAAGCCTAGCAGCCCAGGTCACTGTGACAGGTGGTTTGCAATAGCCCTTGCTCCAGCGGAGTTGGTGTCAGCACTCAGAGGAAGCGGGAGGTGAAGGAAGAGAGGCCATGGGGGAGCTGCTCTGTGAGCATCACTGGAAGAACAGGTCTGTGACAAGGAGCCCCAGAGACCCAAACATCTTGCTTCTCCGTCTGGGTTTGCTGTTTCCTCTCTGGGTGGAGCTCACTGTGTCTGAGGATCTGGGGGCCTGGCTCAGTGTGGCCACCTGGGTAGTCACAGCTCTCAAGCTAAGCTGTGACCTTTTTGAGAGCCACTCGCACGTCCAAGAGTGATCTGCCTTGGAATGTGAAGGGGAAGCTCTGGTACTCCACAGGGCAGGGGCTGTGGTTTGTGACTGATGGGGGAAAAGCCACACAAAGATAAAGGAAGTCGAGTCGCTGTGTGCGTGAGAGCAGTGTGCACCTCGCCCATAGCAATCTGCATCGCTGACGAGAACAGCCTAGAACCATAAGGTGCCGCACGCAGAGAACAGGAACACCACATTTACCCCGATCTTGGCCCCCTTACAAGGATGGGGGAACTCTAGCAGTGCTCAGGTGTTGGCTGACAACAAGGGGCAATGGCAGGGGTGAGCCCTGGCCTTTCAGCACTAATGCAGAGCCCTCTAGCATTTGAGTTAAAAGAGCAGGCCCCTTAGGTGTCACCAGTAGCAGGCTATTGTCCTTGAGGTGGACTCACACACCCGCCCACACACTTTACAAACACATTGCACAGGCAGGGATTGTCCAGATCCAGAGGGCCCTGTGGGAGGGGAGGCTCTGTCAGAACCTTGGGCTGGAATAGCCTGACCTGGGAGTCTTTACTGCTCTCTGAGCGACAGAGGGCCTGGCAGCAAGGGCTGCTGGGAAATGCTTTTAGATCCATTCCTTGGTCAACTCGAACTCCTCAGGTTGAAGGATTGTTTTTTACACGTAACTACTGAGACACGCCAGTAGCTTAGACAAAGTTACAGCCTGAATCAGGTTACACAGCAAGGAAACAATCCCAGCCCTGTGATGAATGGATAGAGACCCGCTCGCGGCCAGTGACTGACAGCTGGTGCCATGAGGGACCTGGAGGTTTAACCTGGGGGTTCTCTTTGATGACAGTTTGTACAGAATATGAAGTGGCTGGTTCAGTATATTAATGAACAGGCTTTCAGTGGAACCTACCTCTGCCTCACTGGGAAGAGAAACTGTCACTACCTCACGAGCAGGAGCCACCAGAGGAGCTACAGGTCGGATTCTGCTAAATGCAGGGACGCAGTCTCTTTCCCATTAGCCATCTTCCCTGTCCTCCACTGCACCCTGCACACTAACAATGACACACACGCAAACAGCCATATACAGACACATGCACTCATTCATACATGCATGCACACAAACATGAACGCTGACATAAACACTCACATGCACTCATACAAACACACATGCACGCACCCCCCCAACAAAATTCACCCAAACAAGTCATGAACAGGCTGATGGGGAGGTGCCAAAGAAAATGGGGCAGGACCCTTAGTCATGTCCTCCACTACCTGCCACTCCCAGAAGATGACACTGCTGGGCATAGTGTAGGAGACTGGATGAGTAGAGAACTCCCAGCTACGCCAGCCCCTGACGTTTCCAGCAGAGAGTGCTAGAGGGTAGTGGGTCTCAAATTTGAGTAACCCGAGGACCCTCATTTTGATTTAAAATTTTCCCGCGGACCGCCATTCCCCCGCTCAGCCCCAGGCCTCGCCCCCACTCCACCCCTTCTCCCAAGGCCCCACCCCACCCCACCTCTTCCCACCCTGCTCCAACCCTGCCCCTCCTCTTCCCCACCTCTTTCTGCCCCCTCCCCCGAGCACCCCCTGTGCGCAGGAGGCGCTGGGAGGGAGGGGGAGGAATTAAGGGAGGGAGCGGGAGGAGTTGATCCCCCTGGAGTACCCTCACAGACCCCAGTTTGAGAAACGCTGCTGTAGGGGATGGCGCAGGAGCACTAGCAACTCCTATCCTAGCCTCTCCCAGTAGGTGGTGCTGTTGGGAATGGGGTAGGAGCATTGTGTGTGGGGTGTGGGTGCTCCCAGCTATGCAGGGTGAGACACAGTGCCCCATAAGGGGAGCCTGCCCACCCACAGACCAGCCCTCCCTTCCTTCCCTCTCTGTGTGATGTGGCTTCTGCATTGAGCCTACCAGAAGCATAGGTGTGCTGTTTCTGATACTCCCATGCTGCTAGCCTGCTCCTCTCCAGTCAGCCCCTGCTCTGCCTAAGGAAGCTGGGTACAACAGGCAGCAGAGCTGAGAACATCCTCCCAGCTGGGTCTAACACATAGGCATGTTCCTCTGCTCATAGCTCTGTGCCCTGCTGTGCCCAGGCCGGACAGAGAGCACAGAGGGTGATGGGCAAGGTATAAGAACACAGAGAGAGAGAGAGGCAGAAAGAGAGAGCGAGTCTAGTGAGTGGAACAATGCCCTGGGACTCAGGATAACTGATTTGTATTCCTGGCTTTGCATGGGAATTTGTCTCCTCTCCCATGCTTTGTCTGTCTTGTCCGTTTAGACTGTGAGTGCTTTCAGAATACAATATGCTGGGGAGGAGTCCACATGGCTTTTGTAATGGGAAATCATGCATCACCAATCTATTAGAATTCTTTCAGGGAGTCAACAAACATTTGGACAGGGCGATCTAGTGGATATAGTGTACTTGGACTGTCAGACAGCCTTTGACAAGGTCCCCCACCAAAGGCTCTTAAGCAAAGTAGACAGTCATGGGATAAGAGGCAGTCATGGGATCAGTAACTGGTTCAAAGATAGGAAACTAAGGCATAGGAATAAATGGTCGGTTTTCACAATGGAGAGAGGTGACTAGTGGGGTCCCCCTGGGGTCTGTACTGGGACCAATGCTGTTCAATTTATTCATAAATGATTTGGAAAAAGTGGCAAACAGTGAGGTGGCAAAGTTTGCAGATGATACAAAAAATAGTTAAATCCAAAGCTGATTGCGAAGAGTTACAAAGGGATCTCACAAAACGGGGCGATGGGGCAACAAAATGGCAGATGACATTCAATGTTGCTAAATGCAAAGTGATGCACATTGGAAAACATAATCCCAACGATACATATAAAATGATGGGACAGTGGCGTAGCCAGAGTCTAAGTGTAGGGGGAGCAAACATAAAAAAGGTCCCCCCCGGCTCCTCCTCTGGCCATGCCTCCCCGGCTCCTCCCGTTTCCCCCCCAGATTAACCCCAGGGCCCAGCTCAGGACTCCTGCTGGCTTCCTGGGGGTGCGGATACCCCAGTTCCCTCGCGGTCCCGGGAGAGTCTCTTCTGCCCAGTGCGCTCTGCAGGTGTCCCCTGCTGGGCTGCGCCACCCAGCCCCACCCACAGGGTCCCGTCCCCCCCACCCCAGGCTCCAGGCTCCTGCACCACACCAGGGCCCCCCGTCCAGACAGCGCGGCCTGCACCCCTGCCTTGCGGGCCCGGCCCCGGGGAGCCCCTTGCCCGGACCCCCCAGTGCAAGGCACCAAACCCCCGCCACTTACCTTCCGTCCTGCACCGCCGCCTGTCCCCAGCCTGCTCCCGGCGCTCGGTGTGCTCCACGCAGGGCTCGCCAGCCAGGCGGCCTTAAAGGCACAGGGGCCCTTTCGCCTCCCCGCGCCCGCCGCATTAGCAAGGGGCGGGGAGTGCTTGGCCGCCGAGCCCAGAGCCGCCACAGGAGGTGGCTGTGGCGATGTTGGGGCCACGCTGAGCATGGGGCGCGATGGCCGAGGAGCCGGCCCCCTTGCTCCTCCAGTCGTGCCTGCTGGCCTGCCCCCCATGGCTCCTCCGGCCGTGCTGTCGCCAACGCCAGCCCAGCAGGCACCGCTTTTTGAAAATGTGCTGAGGGGAAGCAGCTGCTTCCCCTGCACCCCGCTAGCTACGCTATTGTGATGGGATCTAAATTAGCTGTTACCACTCAAGAAAGAGATCTTGGAGTCATTGTGGATAGTTCTCTGAAAACATCCACTCAATGTGCAGCGGCAGTCAAAAAAGCAAACAGAATGTTGGGAATCATTAAGAAAAGGATAGATAAGAAGACAGAAAATATCATCATGCCACTATATAAATCCATGGTACCCCCACCCCTTGAATGGCTATTAGATAAGATGGTCAGGGACACAATCCCATGCTCTGGGTTCCTGGCTGACAGGGGATGGATCATCAGATAACTGCCCTGTTCTGTTCATTCCCTTTGGGGCACCTGGCATTGGCCCCACTATTGGAAGACAGGAGACTGGGCTGGATGGACCATTGGTCTGACCCAGGAAGGCCGTTCCTATGTGTCTCGCTATGTGCCTAGTGCTCCATGCAATGGGGCTGCCCTGATCTAAGTTGAGCCTCTGAGCGCTAGTGGAGTAGTGATGCTGCTCAGAGGTGGACGTGGGCAGCTGAGACAAAGCATGTGGAAGGGGCATTCTGGAGGCAGTCATGAGGGAGTGACTCTCAGGTTCTAGAGCAGAATGTGCCCTGGAGCCCTGTGTATGTGGTGCTGTGCAGTCCCGCACAGACACCAACTACAACAGCCTTAAACCGTAGCTCTGCAGGCGCAACCTGGAATCTTCCCAGGTTTGGGCTCAGGATGAGCTTTGGGCTGCATTTGAACCCCATGTCTTGGTGACAACCTCAGAAGGTTCAGAATAAAAGAGACGATGCTTCCAGGGGGCAGGAGACCTGGCTCACAGGGGTAGGTGTCCAGGGGAATGATAATAGAAAAGAAGGCTGAACACCCCCCACACACACCAAAGGGGCTGCCAAATTAGTGAAGACCCTGATGGATCAGAGTTCACAGCTAGTCTGCTTGGCCAACTACAGACCAGGTCACTCAGGGCCACAGGACGTTGCCACCTGACAGCTGCTTGGGGCCCTGCCTGGAAATTTTGGATGGAGCGTAGTCTAGTTCCTAGGGTGCAGGCATCTCCTGGCAGCCTTAGCTGAGCGGCCAAGGACTGAGCTCCCTCTCTCACCTAGAAGAGGTCTTGCCAGGTCAAGGTTGATCGCCATGGGCAGGCCAAGCCAGACCTGCTTGATACTGGGACAACACCAGCAAACTTTTGCTTTTTCCCAGTGCTAGACTTACTCTCATGGGAGAGAAGCCCTGTTCCTTTCCTTGGTGGCTTTGTTCCTTTTAGTTTCCACCAGCTCCAAAGGAACACAAACGTCCCAGAAAATCAGTCTTGTCCTGTTTAATTTTTGATGATTTCTGGGCTGCTACCTCTGTGGGTTTGGTTTTTGTTTTTTTCTTTGCTGAGTGAGATGAAAGTTCTCAGAGATTTCCCCTGACCTGGGGAAACACTCGCTGGCTCCGTTCACTTGGCTTTTAGTGTGTTAGTGCAAAAAGCGCAAAGCAAATCTCCCAGGTCCCTTGTCAAAATCTGTGGATGTAGCTACAGGGCTCAGTTCTCTTCCACTCCATCCTTATTTGCTTGAGTGGCAGCTCCATTTAAATTACCCCATGGAATTCAGCAACCTGTCCCGCCTGGCTGTCTCTTTCAGACAGAATATTTTACAGTACGGGGTGGGCGGAGAGGAAGGGGGAGGGAAATATTAAGACACATCAAAGAGCAGGATAAACATTTGGTTAAAGTTAGAGCTGCCTGCTCTGTTCCATTCAGGATCTAATTGCAGCAGGTGTTCCACCCAGGCCCAGCAGGCTTCCTTGCCACTCATCAGCATGTATCACCCTGACTTTCCCAGGGCATGGGAAGGAGTCAGTCGTATCCTGTGGCGTCCCCAGGCCCATAGCACAGCCCTCTCCATGTCAGCTAGAGGGACAGCTCCATTTGCAGGCTCTTATCCTCTGTGGGGCCCAGCCACTGGCTGGGGACACAGCACATGCGTGGCCAGGCTGTGGCTCCAGCCCCACTGGAGGAGGCTGAGCGGGAAGTGTGAGGTGAGGATCAGTCCTTGGGGTGTGGAGAAATTAGAGGACATGCAGGGAGAAAGTGAGAGGAAACTGGGGTGGAGGAGGATATAGAGAGTCCTTCATCCTGCAGTTGCAGTGGTCAGCAAACCCTACCCCCCCTCTTCCAGCACACCCACTTCTCCTCATCTGACTCAGCCACATCCTCCCACAGTACACCCCCATCCCCGCCCACCCCTCACTCAGGCTTTCATGGGCTCCTCCCCAGAGCCAGCTGGCAGCTCGGCCACACTTTGGATCCTGTCAGATGGTCTCGGGTGAAAGACCGAAGAGCTGGGGGCACGGACTGCAGGCTCAGGAGAGAAATGTGAGATTTGGGCTGAGCCTTTTGAGAGGCAGCAGCGAGAAAGTGACACTTGCAGCCCCAACCCCTGGGAAGGACTTTGTGCGCTCTGGCCAGGAGGGCAGATTTCCAGTGAGGCGGGGAGGGGCTTGTTGCGGCTGCTCTAGCTGAGTTGGAGATGCAGCCTGCAGCAAGACTGCATAACAGCGTGAGGAGAGAACAGGGATAATAGATAGGCGCAATAAAATAAAAAGCATGTGGCACTGCTATAAACATTCACTTTTCAAAGACAGGGAACTATACATTGCAAGAGGCTATTTGGATAAAGCACTTGCAATCCTCTGCAAGGAGGGGATCAATCTTTTTAGTTTAAAAAGTCAAAGGAGATAAGGAAATTGATCTCTCCCACTTTTTTCAGCTGAATAGTCCATCACTGGAAAAGCATGATCCCCTGGCCGAACGTTTTAGTGTGGCTTATTATCATTTGTATTAGTTATGGATTTATAGACTGCACTGCACAAGTCTCACAGCCTTTTACAGGGCTATAGATTAGACAGGGAAGAGGAAAACATCACCCATCCCTGAATGCATCTGCCTCTGGGGTGGGATGAGGCAGCTGTTTAATGGTTCATGGCAACATTGCACAAGAGTCTCAGGCAGAAAGCTCTTGCATCTAGCTGCTGCCATGGCAGGGCAGGGATTTTAGAGGCGACGTGCAGCGACCCAACTGAAGATTGGGCGGGAAGGTTGGGGCTAACACCCTGAAAAAGATGCCAAGGGATCGTCAGGGACACCAGCTGGTCAGCCTGCAGAGGGACTAGATCATTATTTACTGCGTCACTAGAGCACATTCTAAGTCACCAGTATCACGCCCCACCACCGCCCTCCTAAACCACGTTGCTTGGAGCATCCCTGCCGCCTGTAGCGTGCTCTATCTGAGCCTCCCTGTGCCCTTCACCTGGAGCCCAGCCCAGACCACCACGTGCAGCCTGCCACTGGGTGGGAGTAGGAATTAACCCTAGAGGACCTTCAAGATCTTAAAGCACAACAGGCTGTTGCCTGGGCTAAGAGTCCCACCTCGGTGCTAGTGAAGGTTGTAAGAGGCTCATTGACCTCAGTCCACCACTAGCAGGGGAGCAAGCGTTCTGCTGAGTGGGTGCGAATTACATCCATCCCCCGTCAGCCTCCTGGCGGCAGAGCGCTTGGGCAGGTGGGCTAGAACGAGACATGCAGCTGGCCCCATGCTGGGGAGGACCTAACTGCTCAAGCCCCAGTCAGGGAAGGACAGAGTGACAGCCTCCATTCGGCCTATAGGCTGGGAACAGCGCAGGCTGGGCTGATAGCTGGAGATGGGTGGCTCAGCTCCGCACCCCTGGAATATCAGCGTCAGGGTTCTGGTTTGGGTTTCAATCCCTGGATCTCATAGACTCATAGACTTTAAGGTCAGAAGGGACCATTATGATCATCTAGTCTGACCTCCTGCAGAACGCAGGCCACAGAATCTCACCCACTCACTCCTGTAACAAACCCCTAACCTATGTCTGAGTTATTGAAGTCCTCAAATTGTGGTTTGAAGACCTCAAGCTGCAGAGAATCCTCCAGAAAGTGACCCGTGCCCCATGCTGCAGAGGAAGGCGAAAAACCTCCAGGGCCTCTGCCAATCTGCCCTGGAGGAAAATTCCTTCCCGACCCCAAATATGGCGATCAGTTAAACCCTGAGCTTGTGGGCAAGACTCACCAGCCAGCACCCAGGACAGAATTCTCTGTAGTAACTCAGATCCCAACCCATCACAGTCCACTGGGCATACTTACCTGCTGATAATCAAAGGTCAATTGCAAAATTAATTGCCAAAATTAGGCTATCCCATCATACCATCCCCTCCATAAACTCATCAAGCTTAGTCTTGAAGCCAGATATGTCTTTTGCCCCCACTACTCCCCTTGGAAGGCTGTTCCAGAACTTCACTCCTCTAATGGTTAGAAACCTTCATCTAATTTCAAGTCTAAACTTCCTAGTGTCCAGTTTATAGTCCAATCACAGGGGGGCCCGTTCTCTGGATCCAGCCAACTCCTGGCTAGCACAGCTGAGCACCAGTTAGGGTAATCTCCATGAGGTGGTCTCAGGGGAGTCTAATGCTCTCAGGGCCAGACCTCATGTCTCAGTCCATCTGTAGAGAGGACACCCAAGAAACCCCTCCCTGCTGCTCACACACAGCCCTGACCTGGAAAGGACTATGCTGGGGAGAGGAAGTTTGGGGGATTCTGTTACTAGGGGATCATTCCCTCCCATGGCTCCCCCTGGCTTGTCCCACTTAGGCCCTGATGCAGAGACCCCCTCTGCTCCAGCTGGAAGGGCAGCCAGCCTCCACCTTCCGGCCTCACAGCCGCAGCCTCTGGGAAGGGGCCATGGGCCGCTGCTGTGGAGCCGGGAACCCACTGGTCCTGGTGCCCTGTGGAATCCCAGCTCCATCCCCCCAGCTCAGCCTCTGGCCTGTCAGAGCTGCAGATGAATTCGCTTCTCTTCCCTTCCCGGAGTCAGTGCACTCGCTTTTCCTCCTTTCAGTGAATTTTTCTTTCCCTGTTAATCCCACTGGGAGGCAGTTCACCCATCGGCCATGTCCTTTCAGCGCTGCTCCCTGCCCGTCCAGCTGCTGGTGCGCACAGAGTCCCTTCCACCGTGAGCCCAGACCTCTCCCAAACCTCCGATGGGTCCCCGCTTCACAGATCAAACCCAGCCCCTCCTCTTCCTGTCTCAAAGCACCAGCCTGCGACAGCCACCATCAACTGACAGGTCTGGAGTGCACCCCCGCACCTCACAGGTCTGGCTCCACTCTCATTTACACTAGGGAGGCTCCAGAGAAGCCATCAGAGTCGCACTGGGATAAAACCGGAGTAAGCACAAGGCGAATCAGGCCCGGGGTGTGGTGTCTCAGTCCCTGTCAAAAGAGCTTCTCCAGAGACAGTCATGCCAGTGATCCTGGAGGGAGTCCAGGATGTAGCACCGGATCCTGGGAAGGAGCCCTTGGGTCGGCCTTGAGACCTGGAGACAAAGGGCTGCCTGGACCCTTTGGGCAGAGGGAATTGTTGCCTTTCACCTCCCGTCACCCCCACCTCCCCTCACTTACCACCTCTCCCCAGCTATTTACTGGAGCCGAATAACTCTGCGCTGCAGCCTCACCACCACGGGTCGCCAACCGGCTGGCCTGAAGCCATAATTAGAATGCGCTGATGCTTCCAACACTCTCAGCCCTTCCGCTCAGAACCGCTTCCTCCCCCAAAGCAGCGTATATCGAATGGGCCCCCTGCACTGGGTCTTCATGCGGATCATCATACCCAGCTCCAGAAACCGCTGTGTGTAGCCAGAGTCGTTTCTTCTGGGGCTGCTTAGAAATCATCATTATAATCATCACAGCTCAGCTCTACAGCAGCTTTCACCCAAGTCAGCCCCAAGCCCAGAGCACTTTGATGGCTATTGAAATGCAGCCACCTCTGGGGTGGAACCTGGCAGCTGATTTAACAGAGCATAGCAACACCACACAGCAGTTTAGGGGCCAGAGCTTTGGCTAGTTTAAACTGGGATTGCTCCAGTGACTTTAGTTTACACCAACTAAGGAGCAGGGCCTAGGACAGAGAGTGAAGAACATCCTGTCACCTTCACATTATGGGAGAGACTGTTCTAGCAGACAGTGAGCTCTGGGATGCCAGTTAACAGCCTGACCCTTAGCCAAAAGGGCTGGGGGATCTTTGCTGGCCACAAACGGCCAGAGCAGGTGCTCAGCTACCACAGTGACAGGGGATGGAGACAGACAGAGCCTCAGTGTTATGTCGTGTCCAAATGGCATCACCTCTCCCAGCACAGCAGCTCTTAGCACGCTGCTGAGATCCAGCCAGACCATTGCTCCATGGTCCTTGCTAGCTCCCTGGGCAGCACTCGGGCTGCAGCCTGCTCTGCATTTCTGCCCTTGGGCTTCTGACAAGTTGCTGGCATGGCTCCTGATTGAAACTGGGGACCCTCCCTGAGCGAGCCTTGTGCTCCTGGGACACTCCATTACAGACCTGCCCAGCCTCCAAATAGCAAGGGGAGGCCTGGCCGGCGGTGGGAGACCAAGAGCAGTCCCTGTGATTCCCTGGGTGCAGATGAATGGTTCTGTATGGGAGCCCTTGAGCTGACTGTGAATTCAAGCCTCTTCCCTTCGACCCTCCCAGCCACAGACCCATTCAGTTTGTTCCAAGCAGCCACTTTCCTCTGTCCCCACCACCTTTCATTTTTATGGCTGAACCATAAATCTTCCCAGGAAGACGGCAGTCGCTGGGGGAGGGGAGGAGGGAGAGGGTATTTTGCAGTTTAATTTCATGAAGTGTGAATAAATGGAAAATTTTGTTCCCACTCCCATGGCTACCCCCCACCCCCACTGTTGCTAGCAGGGCACTGCTGGGAGAAAGCTCGCAGCTGGCGTCCTTGCTGGAAGTCCCATGTGGCACTGAGAGGACACTGCTGCAAACAGGACTACAGTGCAAGGGCGGCTGGCACAGAGGGTGCTGCTGGAGCCTAACTGGCATGAAAAGGACACCGCTGCGGGTTGCCATTGCTGGAAGAGAGAGGGCACTGCTCTGAGGCAGGCCACACTGCTGGAGTCCCAACTGGAATGGATGGGTCCTCGCAGCAATGGCAACAGCTCAGAGGGCACTGCTGTCAGGAAGCTCCCAGCGCTGGAGTCCTCGCTGCAAGGAAGGCCATGCTGGCACATTCCCGCAATACCTGCCCTGGAGGGCACGACTGTGGGGAAGCTCAGACAAGACCCCCAGATTCCAAGGCCAGTGGGGACCAGTGTGACCATCTCGTCTGACCTCCTGTGTAGCACAGGTCAGAGAGCAGCCGCACGGAGCAGGGCTTTCAGAGCAACAGCCAATCGTGAGTTACAAATGATCAGTGAGGGAGAATCCACTGCGACCCCTGGTGAGGAGGAGGGAGGGGGTCAGCTCTCTTAGACAGGCATTCAAACATCAGTGCTGGGGGCTGATGTTTTCCATGTGGCTCAGGCCAGGGAAATCCCCCGTGTTCCTGATGGGAGAGTCCCAGTGGCATTGGGTGGGCACTGTTGGGAGGACGCTCCCCTAGCGGGCACAGGGAGCACGGCCCACAGAGCAATGCTGGCTCACAGGGCATAGGGTGGCCTGGCGCTTGGCTCATACTGAGTGAGAGACTCTAGGCAGATCCCGCTGAAGGGACCCTGGGGCAGAGAGAGACAAGTGTCACTGTGTCTCTCTCTAGGGATGGGGGGCCAGCTAATCAGCCACAAATGACTGATGAGACATGGGCACTGTATCAATGGCACCTAATTAGACTCAGAGATTCGCCTACTGCACCTTAGCACAAGGGGACTGGGAGGGCAGAAGGTAGCAAGGAACAGGGGCGGCTCTAGGATTTCCGCTGCCCCAAGCACTGCGGCACGCCGCGGGGGGCGCTCTGGCGGTCGCCGGTCCCGCGGCTGCGGTGGACCTCCCGCAGACGTGCCTGTGGAGGGTCCGCTGGTCCCGCGGCTCCGGTGCACCTCCCGCAGACGTGCCTGTGGAGGGTCCGCTGGTCCCGCGGCTCCGGTGCACCTCCCGCAGACGTGCCTGTGGAGGGTCCGCTGGTCCCGCGGCTGCGGTGGACCTCCCGCAGACGTGCCTGTGGAGGGTCCGCTGGTCCCGCGGCTCCGGTGCACCTCCCGCAGACGTGCCTGTGGAGGGTCCGCTGGTCCCGCGGCTCCGGTGCACCTCCCGCAGATGTGCCTGTGGAGGGTCCGCTGGTCCCGCGGCTCCGGTGGACCTCCCGCAGGCACGCCTGCGGATGCTCCACCGGAGCCGCGGGACCAGCGGCCCCTCCGCAGGCACGCCTGCGGGAGGTCCACCGGAGCCGCCTGCCGCCCTCCCGCGGGACGCCGCCCCAAGCGCGCGCTTGGCGCGCTGGGGTCTGGAGCCGGCCCTGCAAGGAACCAGCTCCTGCCTGCCCGCAGTGCTGCCAAGCTAACTGTGCCACCCCAGGCCAAAGCGTGGTGTGTAACCACCAGAGCAACTGAGGAGAATGCAAGCCATGCTGCTCAGGGAAAAAAAGCTCCCCCACCTGCCCCACAACCCCCCTCCGTCACTTCGCTGCCCCCTCACCCAGCCATGGGGTGTGGCTGGGATCCCCACAAGCCCAGGATGAAGGAAGGAGCAGAAAAACTCTGGAGGTGTCAGTGCTCCAGAGTTAAGGCTAAGTTCATTTTTGCACTGGATTTCAACCTCATTGTTTTGAATGAAGAACAGCGCATACCCTCCTCAAATTCACAGCACTTCCTCTATGGGCACAGAATGAATTTCCTCAGAACTTACCAGTAAATCCATTAGTTAGTTTGTTAATTAAAATTAATTAAAAGCGGTGTCGTATAAAAACTATAGCACCTAGTGTCAGTCTTTTCTTTGCCCCAAATGATCTTAACAACGGAATAATGGAGATAACTACAAACTTCCCTACAATTAAAATTAATTGAGTTCTTGTGCATAGACTAGGTTTGCAAAAATTAGGCTGTAATTAAGCTACGTTATTAATGATTGTTGTATCTAATAGTTATGATAATACAAGACTACACCTGAGCTTTGGTCAACAGCTTGTGTAACCTTAAGTGGGGCCAACTGTGACATCAGAGGTAACTCAACCAATCACCACCCTTCCTCTCCAGTCAAACTGAATCTCCCAATGAGGTTTTAGATTGGTGGGGCTTGTTATGTGTCTAAGAGTTCTGGGCTCATAAATCAGATCAGACTTGGCACTCCTGACACAGTAAAATGAACACCAGCGAATCAGTGTATGAAAATCTCATAGACTTTAAGATCAGAAGGGACCATTATGATTGTCTAGTCTGACCTCCTGTACAATGCAGGCCACAGAATCTCACCCACCCACTTCTGTAACAAACCCCTAACCTGTGTCTGAGCCACTGAAGTCCTCAAATCATGGTTTGAAGACCTCAAGGTGCAGAGAATCCTCCGGCAAGTGACCCAGGCCCCACGCTGCAGAGGAAGGCAAAAAAACCCCTAGGGCCTCTGCCAATCTGCCCTGGAGGAAAATTCCTTCCCGACCCCAAATATGGTGATCAGCTAAATCCTGAGCATGTGGGCAAGACTCACCAGCCGGCACCCAGGAAAGAATTCTCTGTAGTAACTCAGATCCCAACCCATCTAACATCCCATCACAGACCACTGGGCATATTTGCTGCTAATAGTCAAAGATCAATTAATTGCCAAAATTAGGCTATCCCATCATACCATCCCCTCCATAAATTTATCAAGCTTAGTCTTGAAGCCAGATATGTCTTTTGCCCCCACTACTCCCCTTGGAAGGCTGTTCCAGAACTTCACTCCTCTGATGGTTAGAAACCTTCGTCTAATTTCAAGTCTAAACTTCCTGATGGTCAGTTTATATCCATTTGTTCTTGTGTCCACATTGGTACTGAGCTTAAATAACTCCTGTCCCTCCCTGGTATTTATCCCTCTGATATATTTATAGAGAGCCATCATATCTCCCCTCAGCCTTCTTTTGGTTAGGCTAAACAAGCCGAGCTCTTTGAGTCTCCTTTCTATGTAGAGCTACCGTGTTTCTTGGGGAAGAAACCCTTACAAAGATGACCAGGGAAGCTAAAGTTTCCACTTCCTAGAGCCATAAGTAGGACTACAGCTCCAACCAGGGATGTATTCATTTTAGAACCCCCCCCCCCCCCGCATATATTAGTGACTATAATTCTGCCCTTAACACCTGGCAGAAGGATTACAGAGCAAAACACAATTATGGAAATGATTACATTCAGCTGGAGGTGTCCAGATCAGAGCTCCGGTAGATATCTTCAAACCCATGGGGCAGAAACCCCAAGCCCCAGCGCCTCTCACAGGACTAAAACCCCAAGCCCTGGGGTTCCGGGAAATACTCTGAAAATGTAAGCCCTGGATATAGGGAATCTCGTCACACACCACTAGCATGCAGCCACCTCTGTTTTAATTTTTGTAGTGTGTTTTTTTTTGCATGACACTCGGCACACTTTGTAAAATTATGAAGAAAGAGCAATTGCATAGTTAAAAACGAGGAGTCCAGTGGCACCTTAAAGACTAACAGATTTATTTGGGCATAAGCTTTCATGGGTAAAAAATCTACTTCTTCAGGTGCAGTGGGTTTTTTGCCCACAAAAGCTTATGCCCAAATAAATCTGTTAGTCTTTAAAGTGCCACCGGACTCCTTGTAACAGAGCTACCCATGCATAGGCAAGGTAGTTTTGCACTTAAAGCAGAGAGCTCAACTTCTTTATTTATCCTTCCCCAGAATGGCTGCACATAGTATCCGAGCACAGAAACAACTTTCTGATCATTTTATTTATAAATCTGTTAATTATGTAAGGAATTAAATATAATTTAAAATGGGTTGTTTAAGAAATATAGCACCTACTGTTAGACCGTAGTTTGCCCCCACATAATCTCAGTAACAGAACAACACAGACACTTCAAACCTCTCAGATACTTAAAACTCACTGTGCACTTAAAACGGCTATATTTGATTTTTTTTTAAAGGATTAATGGCTATTTTTGCCATTTATTCTTCTAACTGAAAGTTTCTCATTCAGTAGAAACCTTTTTTCTGCCCTGAAGTGATATCTGACAAAATCATTTGATTATGATTAAGGCGTGTCAGTAATTGTGGATCCAGATTAAACTAAAATGATTTTTAAAGACATAGTAAATTTCTTCTCCCCCCCCCCTCCCGGCATCGCTACAGGGCAGAGTTAAGGTTGTTTGGGTACCTTAATTCTGCATTTCTTAACTTAACTTATTTAGATTGTTTTAAATGTAACCTTAACTGTGAATTTTCTGGATTTACAATGCTTGGTTTTGAGAATAAATTACAACATCCCTGTAAAATATTTGACCCTAAATTACTGATCTCAGCTGCAGCTCCAGTTAATGTAGTTTTT